>NC_056750.1:105758864-105892389 GCF_019279795.1 Protopterus annectens | reverse complement strand
ATGCATATGTTAGGGCCATGTGCATATAGTACATGGTGTTACATTACTTAACACATGGCATTCATGCCTCAGGTGGTGCTGCAGGGCTGCCTCTGTCGGATGCACATATTACACTCCCTGTACATGTTTAAGAGCAGGTCATGTCATTTTAGGCATCCCTGTTGTTATTTGAGTGAGTCAGAGAGGGGCATCATTCCCAGGGTTCCTACTGAGCCAGTGTATGTGCTATGCATTGCCTCTTTGCCAAGGCCAGGGCATACTGGGCACGCCTCCTTCTGCCTACTGGGGCAGGCTCAGGTTGTTCCTCCTCCAAGTCACGCTCTGCCTGTGATGGCCTTGGCAATGGTGGGGGGCTGTTTGGCCCGGCCCTATGCTGGTCCTGCTGCAGCTGTTTTCGGAAGATCATATTATGTAGCATAGCACATACCATGACAATGTGGGTACATGTAGTTGGTGAGTACTGCAAGGCTTCACCAGATGTGTCCAGACACCGGAACCATGACTTGAGCAGCCCAAACACATGCTCTATTACATTACGTGTTTGTGCGTGTGCCTCATTATGGCATTCCTGTTCAGTTGTGTGCGCGTTTCTGATGGGTGTCATCAGCCACGGCTCCAGTGCATAACCTACATCCCCCACTAGGTGTCCGTGTGGGATGTCCCCATTGGCAAATGTCTGGTACAGCTGTGCCAAATGCCAGATGTGGGAATCATGGTAGCTCCCAGGGCAGCCAGCACACACATTCATTATTATGCCCTGGGCATCACACATGACCTGGCAGTTGATGGAGGGGAAGCCCTTGCAGTTAATGTAGGCCCTACCCCGCTCACCGGCTGGTGCTTTGATGCGTATGTGCGTGCAGTCTATTGCACCCACTATCTCAGGGTATTCTGCTATTTGCTGGAAGAGACGCATATTGCTGGCCAATACCTCACGGGCATTGGGGAAATATACATGATCACCGACATGTGCTGACATGGCATCCAGGAACTGGTGCAGTACCCTGGAGGCTGACGCCTGTGATATCCCCATCATATCACCAGTTGGTCTCTGGAAGGTACCTGTTGCTAGTATTCTTAGGCCAACACATACCTTGGTTTCCACTGGGATGGGTTCCCCTCTGTTGGTTCTGTGTGTGAGGTGTGGCCTGCACAGCTCGACAATTTGCTGCAGGAGGTCTCTGTCCATTCTATAGCGCTCTACTATCTCCAGCTCATGTAACCCGTGGTAGGTGACCCTGGGCCTGTACACTCTTCTCCATCTCCTCACTGTGGGTTGTCTGGCACCATCTGCATTGTCACCACCCTCAGCAAGTTGCCTATGTCTCATTATGACAGCTATGGCAGCCCCTAGCATTTCTGCTCTGAGTTCAGCTTTTTCAGTTTTCACTTCTAATAGCTTACTCCTGTCTTGCAGTGTCTCTTGAGCGATACATCCTGCACTGCTGTTTGCAGAGTTTTAAGTGCTTGGCTGAGCTACTATTCTGCCTGTGTAATTGCCTGCTGCTAATTGTTTTCACCTGCTAGCTCCAGCAGTATTCCCTGCTAGCTTCCTCCTAATTCTGTTGCTTCCTTTTTTCTTTAAGTTTCCTCAGGGGGGAGCTACATGCGTACCAGCAGAAACACGCTCACAGTGGCTTACATGAGCGCACACATGCTTACACGGTTCAGAATCTGCTTATTCGGGTTAAAACGTGTGCACACCAGCGCAAACAGTGTTACAACTCTGCCAACAGGCTCCCACATGCTCAGTCTGCCCTACACGCGCGCACACTAGCACAAACAGTCTTACAAGTCTACCAACACGCTCCCACATGCTCAGTCTGCCTTACACGTGCGCACACTGTCCTACTCGCGCCTCATGGCGGGCACACGTGCGCATGCACACCCAGCAAGAAACTTTGGTATAAGTAACAGTGTACACCTTCCATTTCTTGACTTTCCCATGCTTATCTTGTGGCACTCCTCTTTCCCTGATTTGTGTCTGTCATCTGTCATGTAACACTGACCTCCAATGAACTGCATTTCTTTCTACCATTCCCCCCTGTGATGTCACCTATCTCCTACTCTATTCCTTCTCCTTATGTATCTCTTACACTACTCAGAATGTGCTCATTTGCTATGTGACTGTGGGATTCAGTATCCTAACCCTCATTTGCATCAGATTGTCTACTAATGCTTAGTTACATGTCTTAGACTCCGCTTCCCCCCTTAGCAACCACTAAACGGTGGCCATGTTGTTTTTGGTCTGATGGTCCCTACATTGTCATTCCATGTATTGCATAAAACCCACATTTGTGGGTTTATAACCTTCATTTTTATGTTTTATACAGCGCAGCCCATTTGCGCGGGGCTGCGCTGCGTTTAAACATCAGAGATCGCCGCAAAAAATATATATTTTTTTAATATTTGCATTGGGGTACCTTGCCAATGGCCACATATTTGGCCATTAGCATGCTGCCTGACACATATGCACCCTTTATTTGGAGCTGACATGGCTCCATTGTGATTTTTGCAGAAACGTACTCAGTTGTCAACTGAGTACATTTCTGCAGCTAAAACGGCTCTTACACGGGCTGCTTTCTGTTTCGTGGATCGCTACTCTACCTCATTTGCATGCCTTTCGGCTGCAAGTGAGGTATTTAGCATATCCACGCCCAGCCCATGTAAGAGATGTTTTAGATGGTCTCTTTCACGGAGTTTCGGGCTGTTCCTGGATCGCGAGGCTTGCATGGAGTGTTACATGTCTCTTACACTCCGTGCAAGCCTTTGTGAATCCTGCCCATAATATATGTCACATATATTGTATTTAAATGTTAAAATGGTTGGTTTTCTTTTCTGTTAATGTTTATTTGCATATGTCTTAATTTCATAAAGTGTTAAAATATATCAATTAAGTCCAACAAGGCCAATTATGAGGTCGAGATAGCATCACAGGACTAGTGACAACCACAAGGTCTTCCACAGGTATGTCTGAAGCCTCAAAGGCAGCACACATCAGTGTGCTGAACTGTTGGTTGATGGTGCCACCTTCACTGAGCAAAGCAACATAGTGAATTTGCTGTCTAGCAAATTCAGCTCAAACTTCATCCCCCCTCCCTCCCCAAGAAATACCTACTAGCATAGCCCCACCCCCCAACTATTAACAGGGAGCAGGGTCCTGACTGTGCTTTCTAAGGACAAAAACACAACCTGAGTGGGACCAGACAATATGCAGGGATGCCTCCTAAATAGCTTGAAACATTACCTATCCGGATTACTTGTCACTTTTCAGTTATAGCCTCAAAACAAGCTTTGTACCATGAGAATAGACAAAGTACAGTTGTGTACACTTACCATAAATGTAGATGTTCGAGTGTATTCACTGTTACCATAAATGTAGATGTTCGAGTGTATTCACTGTTGCAGTCATTATATTTGGGCTATGTGCCTGCAGGTAGCCCCCAGTCAGCCCGACCACCGAAGCCCAGGGTGCGTCGGCTGCTGTCCCATCCTCCATGATGTCAGGCAGTCAGGGGCACAAAGCATGCAGCTGATGCCATTACACCAGTCCCCCCTGCCCCAAATGTCAAGTGCCCCCATAATGGGAAGCAATTATATACAAGGTTAGACCGCTAACAAAAAGCAAATACACCAGAAAGCTTTAATTATAGTAAACAAAAGGAGAGGTATAGTCAATAGCAGTCAGGGGGCTGGAGGGAGGGTAACCACGACTGCAACAGTGAATACACTCAAACATCGACATTTATGGTAAGTGTACACAACTGTACTATGTTCTTCGTTTTTCACCATTGCAGTCATTATATTTGGGTAGATTCCCAAAGATAAGGATTGGAGGAGGCAATTAGAGAGCATTAGGACCAGCTATTAGGCCCTGCAAGACTGCAATGGCAAAACCAGCTCTGGATTCGGAAAAATTGGCAAGTGGTAATGCTTGGTGAAGGTATGTACAGAACTCCAGGTAGCAGCTTCTAGGAGGTCCCTGGTAGGGACACCTCTGAGAAAGGCTGTAGAGGTAGATGCAGCCCTGGTGGAATGTGGTCTTATCCCCTGTGGGGTAGGTTTTCCATGGTGCTTATAGCAGAAATGAATGCAATGGCCAATCCACTTCAAAATGGTTTGCTTTGAAATGGCCTTCCCCTCTGCGCCTGCAGCAAATGCAACCAGAAACTGCTCAGATTTCCTGTGAGGCTTAGTCCTGTCCAAGTAAAATCTAAGTTGTCTGTGCACGTCCAAGGAGTGCAGTATTTGTTCCCCTTTGTTCTGTGGATTAGAAAAGAAGGTAGGCAAATGAATGGACTGATTAAGAGCCACACTGGGTACCACCTTGAGCATAAAGGAAGCACTGGTCCTGAGGACACCCTGTCCGCATGAAAGATTATGAAAGGCACCACTGCCATGAGGGCCTGCAATTCAGACACCCTTCTTGCTGAAGTGATGGCTAGAAGGAAGGCTGTTTTCCAAGAAAGGAACTTCAACTCTGCATTTGCAGCTGGCTCAAAGGGAGGTAGAGTGAGCTTTTCCAATACAAAGTTAAAATTGTTGGATGGAGTAGGGGCTCTCTTGGGTGGTCTTAGGTTTTTGGCCCCTCTGAGGAATTGCTTCAGCAGTGGATGAAAGAAGAGGGGTGGCTCTGTATTATAATGAGCTGAAATAGCCGAGGCATGAATTTTAATGGAAGAAAAGAAAAGGCCCCTGTGAAGCATCTCAGTTAAGTATTGTAGAATGTGCAACAAATTGGGCACTGTTGTGCCCATCCCTTGAGTTTGGCTCCAGAAACAGAATCTTTTCCATTTTTCAGCATAGGATTTTCTAGTACTAGGCCTCATTGCCTCCAGAATGACATCCAGCACTTGCTTACTGAGGGCTGATAACGGAGAACTCAGGTAATTAGTCAGGCTGCAAGGTTCAGGGTTTGAAGCATGGGGTGCAGAATCTGGCCCTCCTGCTGGGACAGCAAGGAAGGGGTCTGAGGCAGGTGCCATGGTTCCAGCAGTGACACACTGCACAAGAGGGGGTACCAGTGTTGGCGTGGCCAGTCTGGTGCAATGAGTTTCTGGTGCAATGAGTATTGTCCTTGGTTTGTCCTGTTTGATTTTTAGTAGAACTTTGGAGAGGAGAGGCAGAGGGGGAAAGGAATAAAGTGATAGGTTTTTCCAGGTAAAGGACAGGGCATCCACTTTCCAAGCTGGTCTGTGGAGAGTCATTGTGCAGAATTTGTCCAATTGGTAGTTCTGAGGGGAGGCAAACACGTCTATCTCTGGGCTCCCCCATTTGTTTCTTAAAATGTTGAATATCTTTGGTTCCAGTTTCCACTCGTGTGGGTCCATGAGATTTCTGCTTAGGTCGCCTACCAGTGTATTTAGCTTGCCTGGCAGGAATTGAGCTTGTAGGTGCACTTGGTAGCTCAAGGCTGTGTTCCACAGAGCCATGGCTAGTCTGCAGAGAGGGTATGAGTGGGTTCACCGCTGCATGTTTATGTACCACATAACAATGGTGTTGTCGTCTTTACCAATAATTGTCCTGGAAGAATGTAGTCCTTGAAGGCTGTCAGAGCATTCTGTACAGCTAACATTTCTTTTTGATTGATATGCAGGTGAATTTGACTCAGGTTCCATTTGCCCTGAATGCACTGCCCTGCCAAGTGAGCCCCCCATGCATAGTCTGATGCATCTGTTGTTAGGGTTTGGGCGGCAGGGGGAAGAGTGAATGGCAGTCCCTTGTTGTGGTGGCAGGCCTATACCCACCAAAGGAACTCTGTCTTTAGACAAGGGAAGATGGGAATCATTGATTCTAGGTCCTGAGAATGTTGACACCATAGGCTTTATAGATACCACTGTAGTTTCCTCATATACAGTCTTGCATATGGAATTAGTAGAATGCAAGTGGCCATGAACCCAGGGCTTGCAGTATTTTCCTTGCAGATATACACACACATATATATATATATATATATATATATATATATATATATATATATATATATATATATAGTGATTTAAAGAAATAAGACTAATAATTCAGGATGATCAGAACTATATTCAATATTGATAAAGGATAAAATTGAACTGAATGAAATGGAGTGTAAATTAATATTTCAGGGAGAGCAAAATAGAGTTAAAAAGTAGATAGGAAATTAATTCTTTAGCCAGTAGTTAATACAACCAGCTCACCTTTTTTGGAGAAGCTATATTTGGAAAGGTTTACATAGAACTTTTACACCAAGTATACTAAGTAAAATAGTAAACCCCCTAATATGATGTAATAGTTATGTTACTTAAACATAAATGTTGATTGGAATTGTATCATATATGATCATAAAATGTTATAGGATTCTTGGTTAAAAATCTAGAATTTTGGTCACATATTCTGGACTAACAAACTCTTTTCACTAAAATTTGGTGCTATATAACAACAATATACCTGCATGTATAAAAAATCAATACTGTATATTCTGGACAATTTTAAAAGTGGCAAGGAAACAGTTACATGGAAATGGATGCAGACATCATCAAATTTATGTTACGAATTTTTATGATTAAAACAGGAAAAATAAAACACACAGAAACACAATACTGAAGCGCAAATCCGTTACTGTTCTGATGATAATATAAATCGAGACAATTCATCAGAGCAGTAATGGATTTGCTCTTCAGTTGTGTTTCTGTGTGGTTTATTTTTCCTGTTTTCGTCTTGTTTGTGCTACCACACAGTTATTTGCCAGAGGCATTCTTCTCTGTTTGTTACAAATTTTTATGGTTATTTTCAGGATAAGGAAATAATTATATTTATACAAAGCTCTATTCTATAGCCAGTGAATTTTAAATTATTTATTTGTTTGTTTGCATTTGTTTACCGGGATAGTCCACTGGGCCAAGGTAAGCCCGTTTTCAGTAGAGGCCCAGGGAGAAAAACTCCAGACAGAGTGTAACTCATACACAATACAAACATAGAATCATATGGGACAAACATTATACATAGCTATAGAATCATATGGGACAAACATTATACATAGCTATAAAACCATATAATCATATGGGACAAACATTATACATAGCTATAGAAACATTGAATCATATGGGACAAACATTATACATAACTATAGAGTAATAGAATCATATGGGACAAACATTATACATAGCTATAGAGTCATAGAATCATATGGGACAAACATTATACATAGCTATAAAACCATAGAATCATATGGGACAAACATTATACATAGCTATAAAACCATAGAATCATATGGGACAAACATTATACATAGCTATAGAAACATTGAATCATATGGGACAAACATTCTACATAGCTATAGAATAATAGAATCATATGGGACAAACATTATACATAGCTATAGAGTCATAGAATCATATGGGACAAACATTATACATAACTTTAGAATTGTATACTCATATGGGACAAACATACATAGCTATAGAATCATATGAGACAAACATTATACATAGCTATAGAATCATATGGGACAAACATTACACAAAGCTATAGAATCATAGAATCAGATGGGACAAACATTATACATAGCTGTAGAATCATATAATCAGATGGATCAAACATTACACATAGCTATAGAATCATATGGGACAAACATACATAGCTATAGAATCATATGGGACAAACATTATACATAGCTATAGAATCATATGGGACAAAGATTACAAATTGCTATAGAATCATAGAATCAGATGGGACAGACATTATACATAGCTATGGAATCATATGGGACAAATATTATACATAGCTATAGAATCATATGGGACAAACATACATAGCTATAGAATCATATGGGACAAACATTACATATAGCTATAAAATCATAGAATCAGATAGGACAAACATTACACATAGCTATGGAATCATATAGGACAAATATTATACATAGCTATAGAATCATATGGGACAAATATTATACACATCTATAGAATCATACGGGACAAACATTATACAAGCATAATACATACACTTTAAAGCATTACATTTTGAACAGTAAGTACAAATTCAGTGGAGCAATATACAATGCAGGACTAAGAAATGGTGATATCAGAACAGCATACTACACTAGTCCTTAGAAAGGTAGATCATAGCAGAAAAACAATACCATTGAGCAGTAGGTTCAATTTGTGATAGGAGGAGCTTGGCATATAGTCTGTGCTAGATGTAAGATAGTAATATATAGGTAGTATGTTTAGGCTGTGCTAAACCTTAAGTGAAGATTAGGCATTGAGTAACACAGTCTAGGGATAACAGCACCTAAAGGTATAGCATTACTTTAGATGCTAAATGTTGAAGAGGAGTCTTACAGAGTGGACATAAAAAGGGTAAGGATATATAGCTCAAGAGAGGGAAGAAAGTTTGGCACAAAGCATCACAACTATTAGAAAAAATACACAATGGAATGTACTAGTAATGTTTGGTTGACATAATGATTGGGTCTGTTAATAAACAGGTTTAAAACAATAAATTATAGAGTATAGGCACACATTGTAAATATTTAGAAAAACAGTTGAGATTGTAAACAAAATCATTTTTTTAATTATGTTAAGTTGTTTTTGATACAAAGAAATCATTTTGTTGTGAAATTATTATGGTAATAGTATGTATTTCTTGACACTGAGTTCTAAGCTGTGGCTTTGGCACCATTCCGTGCTAGTCTTGTAGGATGTTAGTGTCTTAGGCGGACTCTATGACTGCTTCTAGTTTGTGATCACCTGTAAACTTGTTCATCCACAGGCCCTTGACATTGACTTCTGAAAAGTAGATGCTAAAAAGGAGCGAACCAGAACAGAAACCTGAGGGACCTCAATAGTGACCAGCCTCTTTGTGGAGGTGGTCTCCCCTATCCTAAATTCTTGGATCTTATCCGAGAGCTATCCAACACATAACATAGCGGTTTATGTCTATATCCATGAGTTTGTTTACAATACCCAAGTGAGATATTATATCAAATGCTTTAGCCTGGCCTAGGTAAGCAGTATTCACCATTTTGCCCTCATCCTTTGCCTTGGTAACCTTCTCAAAGAAGTCCACCAGGTTGAATATGCATGATCTGCCCTTAATGAAACTAAATTGGGCTGGATCCAGTGTTTGAAGGTTTTCTATGTATTTATTAATCATTTCCATGATAATTCTTTCCATGGCTTTCTATATGAGGCTAGTCAAACTTATGGGTCTGTAGCTCCCAGTATCTGTCGATGGCCTATCCCTGTGCAGAGGGATGACCATTGTAGTTCTCCATTTATATGGCACAAAGCCTGACTAGAGGCTGTGCTTAAACAGTTATTCCAGTATTTCCACTAGTTCATTTTAAGGCTATTTAGAAGGCATCATGGAATAATATTGGTTTGCATTGATGCAATGTTTTTGGCCTTAGAGATTGCATCTAGGATCTGTTCCATAGTGATAGCTGGGGGGGCTTTGTTTGATGGTATTTTATGGGGGGCAGCCATCAGAGAGAGGTGGGTAAATTAAGAGCTAAATTTGTCAGGTTCATAGGTTTATAGGAGGTTACTAGGCTAATGGCCCTAGGACCTTAATAAGCCTAGCTATGTAATACCCTTGTTCCCTAGTTGACCATGGTTAGATGGTTGTTGTTAGCAGAGTGAATCGGTGATTAGCACTGACTGCCACTGTCCATGAGGGACATAGGTGCCATCCCTACAGTGAATTTAAGGTCTCTCATCCATTTGTCAAGGTTGCACTTAAATAGAGTCATTGAGGAGCTCTGTTTCACGTGAAGTGGGAGTTTATCCCAAAGGAGCGGCAATCTCTGGGAGATATATCTGTCTGTCCAACATGTTCTGTTTATGTCACAGACTAGGTTGAGATCCCAGGAGTGAGTGACTCTTCTCCCTTTTGATTTGTGGACATGCAGCATTTCCATTAGGGCAGAGTCAAAGATTACTCTATAGGCCAGGCACATGTCACCTCTAAGCAGCCTGTAGGATACAGAGCACAGAGACAAGGCCTTCAGTCTTTCCATGTGCTATATCTTCTGGCTCTGTGTAGGTGGCCCCATTTACAATCAGTTCTGCACAGTTCTGTGTGCTGCCATTGAGGTTTCAGACAAAGCTAAAGAAAGCCTTTTGGGTGTCTTTTGCCTGGGAGGTTAGTTTTACCTCAAATATTGCTGTAGTAGAGTTAGTTTGGTCTTCACATCCACTCAGTCACCATCTTCCTTCTCAGGACAGAGCCTGTGGTCACAACTTCGGTCTCTGATCCTGATGTAGCAGGAGCTCTGCCATAAGGCACATCTCTGGGAATGTTTTAACTAAAAATATTGTCATTGTGCAACAGATTCAATTTTACCTTGAAGAGCCTTTTTGTGTATTAACTTTAAGTAGGCAAACACTTGACTGCCCTGTGCTGGACAGTGTCTGTGGCATTCCTGTCAAAAGAGTGGTCCTTGCACTCTAAGTTACTAAGTTGGCTACTGTCCCTTCCCTTCACCAATAGATTACACTGTGTACGCTGTTTACTTCTTCTCACCAGCTTCTTGGTGTCTGCATTCAGTACATACAAGAAAACCTATTCTATTTTTTTGCCTCCTTGTTAATTGCTCTGTAATGCCTGTAAACTGATTCCTGTCTATAATGAATGGCCTGAGGATGGCAATGTTTCTGTAGCAGAATTTACTGCCAAATCTCCCCTACTTTGGTCTCCACATCTACTCAGTTACTATCTTTCTTCCCAAGGTACGTATGTGTCACGTGTTATTATATTTATATTTGTTCTAAGACTGTGTTGAACAATGAAAAGACCTTGGTAGTGTGTTGTATTTGTCTTTGATTTTATTCCAGTCAGATAAGCTTTATGTATGTTGAGCCTGTGCTGTTTAATAAATGTATATGTAATTTCAGTTGCTGATGATATGGTATACACAATATTCTTTTAATGTACTGGTTAATTTCATGAGTGTTTACTACATGATAGTTTTATAATGTGCTTATCACTGTAGTCCTATATTTTAATAATTTGCTCTATACTGCTGTAAACAGTGTATTAATGTGGCTCTTTATCAGAATACCATCTGCTAAACCTATTTTGACCTTTCATTCATAAACTTTCTTACCTTCTGTTTACTCTTAGAATAACACATTTTTTCTTGCTCTGACTCAATGTGGCCCTTCTTCCATCCCTTGGAATAACCTATCAACCTATGTATAAATTTTGGATTCAGACATCTAGGCAGCAAGACATTTCTGTATGATACATTTGGTTGGGGACATATGACTGAAATGACGTTTAGCTGCAGAGAAATATGACTGCTGTGAATTTCCTTTGGTCAAAAAGTAATACACATTGCCATTCCCAGAACTTTAATAACCAGTTGGATTGGGGGGGGGGGGGCAGAAGAAGAATGAGTGTTGCGCTCCGTGTGGAGTACATGCTTATATATCTACAGCATGCAGATGTGTGCTACCGCTTGGAGGAAATCCTGCATCTACTGTAGTCACATATATGCACTAGTATGCATTTTAGGTAATGCTCCCTAGACACTGTAGTGTAATGGCCCACACACACCAATTATAAAGGCACTGCCCATTGTGCACTGCATTTTTACTGCCACTGACATGCCCACTGGTCAGACTGCTGCTGATGCCTTCCATACTGTCTGCTGTCTCATGTTGCTTTGGGGACCATGGACATTACTGTTCCCCTGTGCATTTGGTTATTCAAGTTGTGGACATAGCACCACATTCTTCTCTTTGCCCAGAGGGAATTCACAACAGGTATATTTCTCTGCAGGTGAATGTCCCTTCAGCCATGCGTCACCAAAAAATGTACCTGGGGGGGAAATGTCTCACTGTCTAGGCATCTGAATCCAAGGATATCGTATTTCTAAAATGTGAGTCAAATTATGAATCACTGCTTCGGGAGTTATTTGTTAGGGATAAGATGGGCTGTGTTGACTTTCCAGGACTGAGAAATGTATTTATTGATTTCCAGAAGTTTTTTTTTGGATTGTTTGATGGTGAATTTTTGTGAGCCGCCTAAGCTTTGTTGTCCTGTTTTTTGCATTGTTTGCTATGGATTGTTAACTGCCTAAATTGTTGCAGAGATTTTTGAGACTTGCTTTATAGGCATGAATTCCAGGCTTTGTCTAAAAGCTACATGAGTTGCTCTGATTATTTAGTTAACTGAAGGGCTGGTTTGTTTTAAACTCGTTTGGTTCATAATGGTGTTTGCTCTGCCAGTATTTTTAGAAATATTCTATTAAATGTGTCTACTCTTTCATCAAGAGGAAGAGTTTTAAGTGGAGCCCAGTTGATCTGGAGCAGGCTGGAAGTAAAAGTTTCTTTACTGAAGTTACTGAGGTTTCTGACTGTGTTATAATGATGAACCTTGTGGGGCTATTTGGGGTGTCTGATTATATAACATAGTTGGTAGTCACTTAGGCTATCAGATAGGGTGCCACTTGTAGTAACAGTGTTTGGGGTGGATGTTAGAATCCATTCTAGGATGGATTCTTTAGATGTAGCCTTGTTAATTCTAGCTGGAGTCTTGATCAATTGAGAAAAGCTGTATAGCTAAATTGAATTTGTTGGGTTTTCTATGGAAATCTTTTGCCAGTCTATGTTAACGTCTCCTAGCAAGATGGTTTCCAGTTTTATGCGGGCTGAGATCAATGAGAAGATCTCTCCTAGGATGAGAATGTTGTTACCTGGCGGAATGTGTAGACCTATGATGGCTAGACATTTGTGAGTATTCAGTTTGAGGAGTGAGATGAGGTCAGCATTGTTGAAAGTGGGTATAGTGTCATGGTAAGTGGAGATCTCAAAAACAATTCTGTAGAAAACAGACACTCCACCTGTTTTTTTTTTTGTTGGTTCTACCTAGTCCGTGTATATTATAATCTGTTGGGAGTAGTTCTATATCATTTGTAACAGGCTTTAAACAGGTGTCTGAGGCTATGAAGAGATTAGGGGAGTAGTGGTCCATACAAGCATAAACTTCTGTGATTTTGTTATACAGACATCATAAATTACTGTGTAGTATTTTAAGTCTTTGGTGATTGGAGAGCTAGTCCGTTGCTGTTTCAGGATGTGCGGGATCTGGGATGGTGGGGTCTGGAAAGGATTTACTTTCATCTTGAGTAGATGTAGCGATTGCAGTTATTGACAAGCGTGTTATCAATCCACCACCATCGGCCTGGGATTTGAAACACCATGGGAAAGTAGAAGCTGTGATTTTTGGCCTTTAGCTCAAAAACACTGCATACCTTTGCCATACTGTATTAGATTACTAGTACTTACCCTCCTACTGGGTGTGTAATTCAGTTTTATTTTATGCCCTTTGCCCACTGTAGCTCACATCTATTTTCTAGTTTTTTTTCTAATATACTGACCCTCTAAACCAGCCTTTCAGTACACCCAAATGACTTTTCCATTGGTGTTTGCCAAAGTAGTATGTCTCAGAGACATATCCAGTTTCTGTTGTGCTGTGGTCATCTTTTGATAGCAATATTCACCAGTGTCAAATTCTCCTAAATTCCTCCCTGTGCCTGAAGATTTTCTTATGGTCCTTTCCCACTTTATTCATCTCCATCCCTAAATTAACCTTCCAGATTAACTGGATCATTATTTATTTGTCCTTCTCATGACACTTTCTATGATGTTTTTCTGTTTTCTCTTTAACAACTTACAGCCATAAACACCTTTATCCAGATAAAGAATCGAAGTTATTACACTTCCTTCCACTGAAACAGAATATCACTGGTGTTCCCAAAATGCACTTCACAGCTCTTTCACACTTCTGCAACATGGACCTTAATCACAAGATAAATTCAAGATACCCCCAAACAAAGCAACAAAGCCCACAATGACAGAAACAATGATTACCAAACTATTAAAAATAAAACAATTCACCCAAAATATTATGAGTAACCAAATGCTTTTTCAATTTAACTGAGAAATGAATACCAGATCGAGGTTTATAACATCCAGATTCTAAAATTAACAAACAAGTTTGTGTCCCTCCCCTTAAATCTTTGGCCAGCTTTAGCAAACACTGGAACTTAAAAGGTAAGAATCTTGCAGAGATTGCTGATTGCTTTTCGAACTATTAAATCTAATTCTCTTTCATCTTCGACTATATTAATACTCCTAAAGGATGCGTAATTGTTTTTACATAAAACAAATATGCATATATTGGTATATGCACTAAAACTTGTGCTACAATTACAAAAACTATTAAAATACATTTACCTTGTAGATGAATAAGACAATCTTGGTTGCTTAGTAAATAGAAAACGCAAAGTCTACAAATATATGTCTTGTTGGCAGGCATAACCAAGATCATGTGTGTTATTAGAATAAATTGCATCTGTAACATAAAAATTAATGAAATGACCTTTGGTGAACTGTGATTGCTTTATTTCCATTTCACTTGAGGCTGTTATACACAAAACACACACACAAAGCTACAATGAAAATTCCTGATGATTTCTAAATGTATGATGATTTCTAAATGTAATAACGTCTCTCCTTCTTCGATACAATAAATCTTACCCATGACTCTGGAAAAATAGTTTCTACAGTTCTACTAGATCTGTCTAAGGTATTCGATACCATTTCCCACACCCATTTCCTAAACCACCTTTCTAACCTTAACCTCTCCCAAAATACCTTATACTGGTTCTCAAGCTACATCTCTGATAGATCTCAAGCTGTAAAATGGGGGGAAGGTACCTCAACCTTCCTTTCTACCCCCACTGGGGTTCTCCAGGGATCCATACTCAGTCCAATGCTGTTTAACATCTTTATTAATGATTTCCATAAAGCCATTCCCAATACCAAAATTGTACAATACGCAACCGATTCCACTTTAGTCTGCAGCGCCTCTAACCTCCCAGAGCTTCACTGACCCAAACTGATTTCTCCACCACTGAAAATTGGTTGCTTCAGAACCACCTCTCACTAAATGCCAATAAATCCAAAATACTATTATTCTCTCCCTCAAAAGCTTCCCCTCTTGATAAAAACTCATTCAAAATTATTAGCCAAAACAACTCCACTACAGAGGTTGTTCCCTTTGCCAAACTACTTGGGGTCACTATTGATGAACACCTAAGATTAGACACTCTCATCCAGCAAAACATTAAGAAAACCCATATAAAACTTGGTATACTATAGAGGAACATCCACTTTCTCTCTCCTTCCACCAAACACTTGCCAATACCTGTCTTCTCCAGGGGCGGCTTGTGGCATCGGGCTGCCGGACTGCAGCCCCCTCAAAATAAAAAGTAGAAAAGAAAAACAAAACAAAAAATTATTTTTTAAATTTCGCGGACTTCGCGCATGCACAGTAGTCCCGACTACTGTCGGTCTATGCACATGCTCAAGGCAGTCCGGCAGTCCCCATAGAGGGACACAAGGAGACGTCTGTGCACTTTTAAAGTGCACAGACTTGCTGGGATTATATGTCGGGTCCGGACTGCAACAACAGCAGTCAGAACAGTCTCGTCGTCGGGAGGGAGCTTTTACTTGGGATCTCACGGGTCTTTGTGAGTATTGCACAGGCAGGATATGGTATGGAGAACAGACTGGTAAGTGTATGGTACGTTTTACTTTATACTGTGTGTGTTAGCTGGATATATTAGTGCTTTTAACTGGAGGGTGTGTGTGTGTGTGTGTGTGTGAAAATGCCCCAGGTGCTCATGGTGGTGTGGTGGGGAATACCTCAGGCTTGAACCCTGTACCCTGTATGCAGGTGTTAAAGACTTGAGTTCCCTACCCACCACCATTTGTAAAAAAATTGCAGATTTTTGCCTCATATTTGATCTGATCTGTTCCTCATAATATCTGTGGTTTGCAAATGTTGCAATGCTTGATATTTGATGATGTAGTAGTAGCATTGTTGCCTCACAGCTGCAGGTTCTCAGGTTTGATTCTTGGCTGGGGTTCCTTCTTTGTGGGGTCCGTATCTTCTCCCTGTGTTTGTGTGGGTTTGCTTTTGTGTTCTCCCATGTTACAAAGACATGTCTGCATTATTTCTTCCTGGGCCTCTGCTGAAAATAGTTTTTTTGTTCGAAGTCAGACTGTCCTGATTAATAAATGTTAAATAAAATTGACAGGCATTTGAATTTCAGACTTCAGGTTTCTGAATGTTTAATTCCTTGCAGATTTGATGGTGCAGTGGTAGTATTGTTGCCTCACAGCTATAGGTTTTCTGGTTTGATTCTTGGTTGGGGTGGCTTCTGTGTGGAGTCTGCATTTCCTCCCTGTGTTTGTGTGGATTTGCTCTGGTGCCCTGCCATTTTACAAAGACGTGTCTGCAGTATTAATCCCTCGTCTCTGCTGAAAATTGTTTTTGTTCTGTCCGCAGTAAAATTGACAGGCATTTGAATTTCAGACTTCAGGTTTCTGAATGTTTAATTCCTTGCAGATTTGATGGTGCAGTGGCAGTATTGTTGCCTCACAGCTATAGGTTTTCTGGTTTGATTCTTGGTTGGGGTGGCTTCTGTGTGGAGTCTGCATCTCCTCCCTGTGTTTGTGTGGATTTACTCTGGTGCCCTGCCATTTTACAAAGACATGTCTGCAGTATTAATCCCTGCGTCTCTGCTGAAAATTGTTTTTGTTCTGTCTGCAGTAAAATTGACAGGCATTTGAATTTCAGACTTCAGGTTTCTGAATGTTTAATTCCTTACAGATTTGATGGTGCAGTGATAGTATTGTTGCCTCACAGCTATAGGTTTTCTGGTTTGATTCTTGGTTGGGGTGGCTTCTGTGTGGAGTCTGCATCTCCTCCCTGTGTTTGTGTGGATTTGCTCTGGTGCCCTGCCATCTTACAAAGACGTGTCTGCAGTATTAATCTCTGCAGAAAATTGTTTTTGTTCTGTCCGCAGTAAAATTGACAGGCATTTGAATTTCAGACTTCAGGTTTCTGAATGTTTAATTCCTTGCAGATTTGATGGTGCAGTAGTAGTATTGTTGCCTCACAGCTATAGGTTTTCTGGTTTGATTCTTGGTTGGGGTGGCTTCTGTGTGGAGTCTGCATCTCCTCCCTGTGTTTGTGTGGATTTGCTCTGGTGCCCTGCCATTTTACAAAGCCATGTCTGCAGTATTAATCCCTGCATCTCTGCTGAAAATTGTTTTTGTTCTGTCCGCAGTAAAATTGACAGGCATTTGAATTTCAGACTTCAAGTTTCTGAATGCTTAATTCCTTGCAGATTTGATGGTGCCGTGGCAGTATTGTTGCCTCGCAGCTATAGGTTTTCTGGTTTGATTCTTGGTTGGGGTGGCTTCTGTGTGGAGTCTGCATCTCCTCCCTGTATTTGTGTGGATTTGCTCTGGTGCCCTGCCATTTTACAAAGACGTGTCTGCAGTATTAATCTCTGCGTCTCTGCTGAAAATTGTTTTTGTTCTGTCCGCAGTAAAATTGACCGGCATTTGAATTTCAAACTTCATGTTCTTCAGAATACATAGTAGCACAACCTTTTTTTCTAGCAATTTTCTAAGTTTATAAGATGAATATTTTAAATTTGTCCCTATTTTTGGGACTGTATTCCCCCATTATTGGCTTCGTCCAGGTTTTTGTGCTAAGGTTGACAGCTATGGCAAGAACTGAATTCACTGAATATGTTTGAGGGCTGTATTCCCTCATTACTGGGTTTGTCCAGGTGTTTTGTACTAAGAGGTTGACAGCTATGGTGAGAACTGAATTCACTAAATGATAGCCATTTAAGTTTCAGTCTTCCTCTCTTTTACAAAGCAGCTGATGTGGCGTAGTGGTATGTTACTCTGACTGTTTCTTGCTCAGGGACCTTGGCAGTAAAATATATGGTGGCAACACAACATTTTATTCTAGCAACTTTCCAAGATTATACAAGCAATGTTTAATGTGTCCCTGTTTTTTGGGATTTTGACCCCCCCCCCAATACATTTTGGCTTTTTCCAGTTTTCTTGAGCTGCGAAGTTGAGATGCAGTTGAGTATTGAGTAGATTTTACAAGGAGCTGAGAGCTGCAGGGGAATAGAAGTTTAGTGCTTTGCCTAGTTAATACTATAGCACAATAGGTTGTGTATTTGCTTTTGATGCAGAAGGCTGTGGGTTCTACTCCCACAAGCGGTGGATGCTGCCGTACTGAGAATGTTCTCCTTGGTGAAAATGCTAACTATGAGTTCGTTATCAGTTTGCCATCCATTTCCTCTTGCAATATTATAACTAGCTTATCATTTTTTTTAATGTTATATATAGGCAATTTATTCCTGAGGGGCAACAGACACTTTATTTTTCGATGAAACCATGAAATATAAAGGTGATTGCTAGCAGCGACCGCTTCATTAGTTACAGATTTCTTTAATGTGGAATTATTTAGATGACTTACTTCAGAGATTGTGCATATTTACTGATAATGGACTGTAGAATTGTGCATATTTACTGATAAAGGTGCACTGTAGAATTGTGCATATTTACTGATAATGGTGGACTGTAGAATTGTGCATATTTACTGATAATGGTGGACTGTGGAATTGTGCATATTTACTAATAATGGTGGACTGTAGAATTGTGTATATTTACTAATAATGGTGGACTGTGGAAGTCTGAGTAGACTTTTATGATAAATGTTCTCAACTGGGCAGTTTTGCCATTATGGGTGCATATGGTTTGTTTCATTGCTTACTGGAAAAATGTTCAAAACAAATTTAAAACACCCTCTAACAAGTGTACTGTATTGTACAAGGAATATAATGTTAGTACAATGAGGAAGGTGTATCAAAGAGCACATGTATGTTTCATATGCAAGGGGCCTATGATTCGAAAACAGCCCAAAATTAATCTTTATCTGCCACTGGCAAAATGTATTTACTTTGAATGTGGGTTTCAATGCTGTTTCAATGAATGTGAGTTTTAAGGGCAGAGAAGTTTTAATGCTAAGTTTTCATTGTGTGACTGCATTGCTTTGTTTAACAGATGACTTAGTGTTTGTGCTGTAAAATACAAAATAAAACTTTCAAATGAAGTACAACTCATCATAGAAGTAAAGCAGTATGCACATTAGTGTTTATGGTAAATGGAGTGAAATAGCCAAGTAATGGTTCATTGGAATGGCTGCAGAGGCTCCATTCAACCATTATTTTGTCAGGGGGGAAGGGCAGCAAACTCAGACAGGCCCAGCTGAACTATACCTCCCAACTGTCCAGATTTTCAAAGAATGAATAGATTTTTGCTTCTTATTTTTGGTTTGTTCATAAAATTTGTAGTTTTAATTCCTAAATGATTTGCCAGAAGTCACTAAATAATAAGTTTCAGACTTCATAGCCTTCAGAAAAATGCATGTTAAAGTAAGAGCTGTTCTATCAACTGTCTCAATTTATACAAGAGCAATTTTTAGTACTGTTTATATGTGCCCCCAATATATTTGGCCTTGTTCAGATTTACTGCATTAACAGGTTGAGAGATACATGCAAATAAATTGCTTTATAGAATTAGGCATAGCCAACCTCTCAACTGTCCCCAATTTTTGGCTCAAAATGTTGTTCTTCCCCCCAATAATCCCTCCGCAAAATAGCAATTTTGGAAGAAAACATGGAGGGTTTACAATTAAGAAATAACTGTAATAATCAAAGTTATAGATTACTTGAAATGCATGTAGATTCTTTTATTTTGTCAGCAGCTCAAGGTAGCAGTACTAATATTAAAGTGTCCCTTCTTTGACAGGTAGCAGCTGTATTGTGTGTCTATTTTATATTTTTGCATCACATTTTTGGTCCATTTTTCATAAAATTGTGTTTTTTGGCAAATTACTGACAAATCACTAAAGACTGAAGTTAGAAAATGACAGACATTTGAGTTTCAGATTTTATACCCTTCAGAAAATTCATACTAATGCAAGACCTATTCTATTATCTTTCTAAGTTTATTAGAGCAATATTTAAAAATTGTCCTTATTGTTGGGCCTTTGTCCCACTTCTGTGTATGGCTTTGTCCAGATTTCTTGCTCTTGAGGTTGAGAGGTATGACAAATGTGTCAGGGCCATCACAGTCAGCCAGAGAGATTTCAAATTGTGACATGCTTGTTGCACCCACTCACCCATGTAGTGACTCTGGATGTGTCCAAGCAAGGCAAGGAGTAGTTGTATCTACCTTGGATGGGGAGGACACACTGCATAAGTACTACAGTGACTTTTCATCTGTCCTTGATTTTGCAGAATGGTCTGGTTTCTGTCATATTTTTGTACTGTTGATTTATGCTTATTACTCAGATGTATGCTTATTACTCAAAGTGCCTGTTGCTCTGTGTTTAAGTAGCAATGCTTTAATGACCATAAGGTAAGCTTGTCTGACATAGTAAGATGCAAGTAAGCTTTAATAAGCATACTGTTAAAGAATTGCCAACATTGAAAGCCTTTCTGTTGTTGCCATGCAGAGAATACTTGACTAGATAATGTATAAGCCTTGGGTATTAAAGGACATGATTCCATTATTTTAAAAAGCTCATTACACTTGTTGGAGACTTCCAGTCATCTCTACAGACTTTACCCGTAAACTAAACAGAATGCCAATCATGTGTGGTCCATAACCTGTACAGTAATCCTTTAAGCAATGTATCTTGAGCTTGTTTCTTGTTTGCTTTTCATTTTTTACTTTTATCATGTTTTCCCCATGAAACAAGTTGTCAGGCAGCAGGTCTTTTTTGGATAAGAAACATTTTTACAAGTGGGGGCATCACATAGATTTCTACTTTCAGCATGTTACTTGGTACTTTAATAAAGCTGAATATATTATAATTAGAACTACAATGCAAGGAGAAGTGGTTTGAGTTGAGTGCTTCTGGTTTTTCTTATACTTGATTTTGACTGGCATTCCAGTAATGTATTTAAAAAGTAATTTATTTTTTCATGCCTCACAACCTTTTGTTTCCATCTAGATATTAAGTAAGCTGTCATGCAGCCAATGCATTGAAATATTTTTATTCTTCTACACTTATTTTTGTCTTAATTGGACTTTCATAATGATGGTTTGCCACCCAGGGCAGCGTATTTAATTAAAGTTATTTTTTTGTGGTTTTGTGCATAGCTCGTCCCCTTTGTGGTTGACCACACCCCTTCCCTTTGACCCCACCCATTCAGCATCTCCTGCAGCCCCCCTGTGATTTGAAGTCACCAGCCGCCACTGGTCTTCTCCCCTCACTAATGTATGGTGCTCCTCTATTAACAAACTTATCTGCCACTCTCACTTCAAAATTGGAAGTCTGTTATAATAAGATTGCTAAATTTGCTACCAAAGCCAAGTTCTCCTCCCATCATTGTATTGCCCTTCATTTGTTACATTGGCTTGAACTCTCAAACCATTAAGACTATCTTCAAATAACCACAGCCCACAAACTAATTTTTCAACCTACTAAGTGCCCTACACTATCCAACATTCTTTTACTTTACACCCCTCAGAGAACTCTCAGATCTAGTCACCAAAACCTAATCATTGTCCGAAAACCCAATCGTCCCGCTGGTCAACTTCTGCTATCCTTTTCCTTAACAAAAAAAAAATGGAATTTTCTTCCTTCCTCTCTAAGGACTTGTGAAAGCTTAGAAAACTTTATATCTCAGCTACATTACTACCTTTCCTCTAACAGGAAATGCAACTGCATTCTCCCTACCTAGTCCTATAATTTCTCTCCACCACTAAACCCCTAACTATGATTGCTAGCTAACTATACCTAAATGTACATATTGTACACATCTTAATTGTAATATGTACTAAACAAAGTATGCCTGCTCTCTAACACGAAATGTAATTGTAAATTATGTCTTCTTTACTATGGTTGTATCGGTAACTAAACTATGTAATGCGGAGCTTTTCTCCCTGGGCCTCCACTGAAAATGGACTCCTCGAGCCCAGTGGACCTCCCCGGTCATCAAACTGGAAATAAATAAATAAATAAATAAAATTAATCCCTTTCCTGCCTAAGATGTACTGTTTTCCTGTAAGTCACTGTGGATTACCTTATACTTAATAATAAAGCAAAAAAATACCATGGGCCAATTCTGGAAGTTGCTTAGTTCCTCCTAGCTTTTTGGAATGAAAGTATTAAGTTACAGATTAATGTTTGCCTTAATTGTTGTAGGCCGCTTTTTGTATTACTTCAAAAATAGCAGGAGTTTTCTTAGCTGTCCTTCTATTCCCATGTTGTAGTATTCTTTACATGAGGAATTCCCCACCTAGGTGACCTGGAAGTCTGGCCAGTTTACCAAAGACTTAAACCACTGTTAGGTACATGCAACATTGCACATAAAAATGCAGCCAAATGTAGGCCATAAAAGTGATGTCTGCACGTTCCACCCTCCCAACTTCTTTGTCTGAATGCCAGCTTCTACTGTTCGTCTGATAGCTGAAGTTTCTGTACTTATAGATAAGTGCCCCGTTGGGGAAATATTTATTTGTGCTTTTGCTACTGCATGTTTGTCTTAAGTTAATGTAATCCAAGAAGGGAACGTGCACTGTGGAAGAACAATTCCACACAAAGACGATCACGATCGGTGCCTTTTCTGCCTGGGGTCTGCCCATGACTACAAGGACTGCCTTATTTCTCAGGTGTTCATTCCTAAGATGCTCTGCAGTCATCTTTTGGCCCTTAATATATACTTAGAGAACCAGAGGTTAAAGCAATTAGCGCTCCCTATGGAAGGTGTCTCTGATCCGTCAGGAAAGCCTCCAAAGAAAAAGGTGAAACAGGTAAGGCCTGAATCTTTGGCTGCACCTCTGATCCGTGATGACCCCCTCAAGGCCAGTGAAAGCCTGGAGGTCTGTATGGTGACTGGTCCTCTTCCCTTGGTGAGAACTAATTTAGAAGCCACTAGGGAGAGCTCCCAAAGTACATCCGCAGAGGCATCACAGATGTCCATTTTGGACAGTAAGGAGGAACCACGACTCACTCCAACAGATGTACCTCACAGTGCCTCTCCTGCTTTATTAATAGAAGATTTGCCAGTGTTGGTTACCAGATCCTAGACCTACATCGGCCCAACCTTCCAAGCCTAGGGCAGATCCTTCACAGAAGAAGAGGCAAAAACAAAAATATCCTTCTGTTTCACAGGATTCTTACCCAGATTGGCAAGCCTTTTCACAAGAAAAAAACAAACTAAAGAAATACAGGTGAAACACAAATGGATGGCCCAAGGAAAGAAACTGTTGTAGATAAAATCCACAAAAACGTTAACCCAGAAGGCTTTTAAAATAAAAAAACTTGTTTAAAAACAGTGAAAGATAAGCACTTTTGTTCAAAAAATACATGAAATTCATCAGATAATAATGCTGGAAGTACACACACATTTTAAAGCTTTTGTGTTCAATCACATGACCGCCAAGCCCCCAAGGAACTGAAACATCACCTTTTTTTATTTTAAAATATCATAATTTGCCAAACATTACATGAATTCAGAATGGTTAATATATATACAATTTTAAAACCTATAAACTACAAAACAGTATATAACTATATGCGTTGGTGTCTATACAGAAAAAAGCAATAAATACATTTAAACACACTGTGAAGAATGATATATTAGTTTATATATCTTTGTCCATTTTCTCAAATATTTCCAGAATTTTCATCCAAGAGTTATAAAATGATGTAGGTCTGGTGGTTCTCTTCTTCAGTGTACATATTTCCATATGTCCAACTGATAAAGATAAGTTTTCAAATTCCTTGAATGTGGGAGAAGTCACACTTTTCCAGTGAATGGTGAGGATTTTGCATTCTACTGCCATCAAAGTCCATAGAAAGTCTTTTTTAGATACACAATCCGGGATGGGAGAATTGAATACAATCATTGATTTTTGTTAACTGGTAATTATCATTGAAGACAATCTGGAAAAAATAATTAATATTATTCCAATACAAAGTAAGACATTTACATTCATAGAATACATGCTGCCAGTCAGCTCTTGTTTTAGTCTGACATCTCCAGCATTGATCCTCATTAACAAATATTTTGGCTAATTTGTGTAGTATATAAAAGTTTCTGTGTAAATATCTCCAGGTGAATAGTTGCTAATATATTGACAATGTTGACTGTTTTAAGGATTTTAAGATAATCTTTTTTTCTTCTTCAGTAGGAGGGAAGTTGTTTATCTGTCTATAATAGTCCCAATAAGTGTTTACATGGTAGACTTTTGTTTTTTTAACAATTTTATAAATATTAGAAAGGTACCCACAACCTTGATAAGGTTGTGTTGTGATTATAATAAAATATTCAATGAATTTTGAAACATTATGTCTGACTGATGCTTGCATTTGTTCAGTTTTATTTATAAGGTATTGTCTTAGATTTTGCAGAAGCAACCATGAGTCATTATTTATCATATATTCAGGTAAGCTATATTTACATCATTACTTTCATGGGTGAATGCAAGAAACTTGGTTGCTTGATTAGTATATGTCAGAAAATGGGAGATCTCATGAGCTTCACCATCCCACAGGATAAAAATAACATCCAAAAAGCATGTTTAGAAACTGCATGATGCAAAAAAAGGAGAGTTAAATAAAAACTTTTTCTCCCATTGTATCTTGAAAATATTAGCAAAATGACCCCCACACACTGCACCCATGGCTAGCTCTGCTTATTGCAAGAACAAGTCACCTCCAAATTTAATTAATTATTTTTCAGTACAATCTCCAATAAATTGACATTGACATTTACTTGGTCTTGTGTTATGTTTTTCTCCAACAAAAATTCAGGAAACCATTCCAGTCCTAGGTTGTGGGGAATGATCAAATACAAGTCCTTGACATCCACAGTAATAAAGGTATATGTGTCTTTAAAGGGAAGGTCATTTGTTTTTGTAAAAATTCCCACGAATCATGGCAAACATGTGGCTCCTGGGTAACCAAACTTTTTAATCTGGTGTCCAAGAATTTGGCCAAGAAATGAGTGACAGAACCATAGCCATCAACAACTGGTCACATCAATGGTTGTTCTTTATTGTTATGTATTTTAGGCAAACCATACTTATGGGGGATCTTAGGATGCATCACATTTAGATAGTTATAGTCATCAATTGAAATTCAATTGAAATTTGTCGGTCAGTAAATAAGTCATTAAGATTTCCCTTTATCCTATTGTATGCAACATAGAATTCATTCACAGATACCTCCTTCTAGGTGTCAGATGCAAAAATGGACCTCATTTTCATATTGTAGTCACACTCATTCATGATGACCAACCCACCCCCTTTATCAGGTTGCAGGGTCCTGATTTCTTTGTTGCTTCGTAAATAATTGAATCTCACTGTTTCTTCTCTAGAAAGATTATTTTTAAAGTATTTTTCTTACCTTTTGATCTAAGCACACCAGTATATCCAGCTCACAGATTTTTTTGAAACAGTTAATCACAGGGTGAATGGGGAGATTATAAGGCTGGATATCCTTAGTGGTTTAATGGCTGATCCCACATTTTGAAAAATCACCATGAAATTTAAATTTCTGGAATATTCCTTAAGATCCACGACTATGTTTGCAACATCTATATGCCTATTAGGTAGAAAGGTTAGACCTCTAGAAAATAAATCCCCATGGTAAACATCAGTGTTTACAGATGAAAAATTATAGACAGTAAAATCATCAGTGTAATTCATCATGGTGGTAACTGGAGATGGAATACATGTAGTAACATCAGGGACTGAACTTAATTCCACTTCTTGTAATTCCAACACTCATTCTGTCCTCTGGCTCCTCCTCTCCAGTTTTGTTGCGTTATATTCTAGTTCTACCTGGGATGATTCCTGTTGTTCCGTTGATTGTTCTGAATAGAGTACTGGTTCCTGATCCCTTTCTGACCTCCAGAGAACTGGAGTGTTCCCATGTCCCAAAAATCACCCTCTTTTTATTCCCCCAACAAATTATCCATCACATCCTGTCTTGGGTCAGCTTTCTCATTACCCGGTGAGTGGGTATTAGCATTGACATTGAATTTGGTACCTCATGCTTGTGATAGTTGGAGGGGGTACACTTTCTTTTCTTTATATTCACGTCTATCCCTCTTAAGCTTCTTAACTTTATGGGAATGAGTATTTTGGATCTGTTCATCAATGCTCCCGAAAATGTGGATATGCTTATACTTAAATGATTCATATTGTAAATCATGAATGAGTGAATTATTCAAGATTTATAGATCTGCCATGATTTCATCAATTAATTTATTATTATATCTTGCGATCATATCCATATACTCCATCGCATGTCTATCAAACATATTCAAGAGTTCATGATGTAAATCAGAGTTAGGTATGAGTCCACTTGGAAAGTGCCACATATGTAGGCCTTTCAGTACTACATGTGCCTTCATACATTCTTTAAAATCCGCATTATCAAACTGTAATTTCTTTTACTTTCAGTAATTTATAGTCCAGTTCAGCCAGTTTTTCTTCAAAATTGTCATTCCCACCAACCTGACATTCCACAAACAACACTTCAGAATGTAACCAGTCACCTAGTAAAGGGAGCTGAGACCAACCGTGTCCCCATAGTTTAGGGAACCGGAAGATTCATTAATAATGTTCAAAGGTAATATATTTGAAGTGTTACCTCTATTTGATAGCCCAGTGTTGTTAGAAGCTGAATAAAAGCTACCAGAATTCAAGTCCAAGTTCCTGCAGGCACCAGGAATTTCATTTGGTGTTGGCAGCACTGTAACTGCATTTAAACGAGCTGCTGCAAGATTATCCACCTTCTGTAAGAGCTGTTGGATGAGTAAAGTCAAATCACCCACAGTTTGTGTTGTCTTTAGTCCAACTCACGACGACACTTGTGAAAAAGCTGCAGTTTGTGTTCCAGTGGCCATAGTGCAAAACAAACCAGGCAAAGGCAAACTGAAGAAATACAGGTGAAACACAAATGGAAGGCCCAAGGAGAGAAACTGTTGTAGATAAAATCCACAAAAACGTTAACCCAGAAGCCTTTCAATATAAATCTTGTTTAAAAACAATGAAAAATAAGAGCTTCCATTCAAAAAAAGCCTTGGGTCTTCCATTTGTGTTTCACCTGTATTTCTTCAGTGCTAGCTGGTTTGTTATTAAGAAGTAGAAAAGAGGTATTATGACTGTTTGCAAATGGACTCTCCTTCACCTTTGGCTATCCCACCTGTGTTACCAGCCTTTCGGGATGTCTTTCTTTCAGCATCCAAAAGCCCTGATTCTCAACCTCCTGCACACAAAAGACAGGTTTTATAAAGTCCCTGAGGACAGTAAACTTCCGTTCAGATGCCCTCCTGCAGCCCCAGCTGTAATTTCTGCAGACAAAGCTTCTACTCTGCTACATTCCACAACCCTATTGCCCTCTGATAAGGACAGTAAAATGATGGAGAGCTTGGGATGAAGGTTTACACCTCTTCTACTTTGGATTTTAGGGCTAATAGTTATCAGACACATATGTTTAAATGTGTGCTAACCCTACTTTCTCAGGCTACAAAATTGATTACAGATCTTCTAGATCAGCAACATCTGGATCTCTACTCAGGAGGTACTCCTGGCTGAGGCTGCAGCCTTTTCCTGAGGATTTCAAGCCAAAAATATTTGATGCACCCCTGGACAACTCAGCCCTTTCTGGTGCAAATGCTGCTGGCATCCTAAAAACACTCCAGGAGAAAGGAAAAGAACTGCAGGAACTAAAGCATATTCTTGTCTCTCCAGTTCCAAATTATCACAGGAATTACCCTTCCAAGCCTAACTTTATAAGGGAAAAGAACCCCAGCTTCTTTTCAACCTGACAAGAAGAGCTCATGTAAACAAACTTCTTCTAGGTTTCATCTATCTTCTGCCCAGAAGACCCCCTTTCCAGACAAGCCAGCTAGCCTGTGACTACCTGTCCATACTCTCAAAAATTCCACTCTCCCAGCACTTCTCTCACTTCCTGTTTACCTGGACAAGTATTACCACAGACAAATGGGTTCTGTTCGTTGTCCAAAACAGTTACTAATGACTTGGAAACCCATTCCTCCCTTTGTGGGCATTCCACAACCCCAAGGGACCAGATTCATCTCTTTCCACAGGTGGTTCAAGATTTGATCTCACAAGGGACCATTCAAGAAGTTCCTTGCATGGAAAGAGGAAAAGGATTCTATTCCAAGATGTTCTTAGTCCCTAGGAAAGAAGGTTCTTAGAGACCAATATTAGATTTTTCCCGGCTCAGTCTTTTCCTACAAATTCTCACCTTCAGGATGCTCACACTACAAACCCTGTTTCCTCTCTTGCTCCCTCACGCTTTTCTGGTTTCCCTAGACATCAAGGGTGCATACAGTCAAATTCCTACTAACCTTCTATTCAGGAAATTTTTACAGTTTTCTATTGCCTACTCTCATTTTCAGTTTTGTGTTTGGCCCCTGTCATTGCCTTCTGCAGACTACAGGGAATTCTAATCTACCCTAACCCGGATGACCTGCTTATTCAAGCAAGTTTTTCAGACATTCTGTACTAGAACCTTCAAACCACCATTTATTTGCTCCTAAGTATAGGATTCACTATCAGCTACATCATGTCCTCACTAACCCCTTCACAGGATCAGGTTTTCCTGGGCTGCAGGTTAAGGACAGACCTTATGATAGCTTTTCTGCCCTTGCAATCTCTACTGACTTACTTCCAGTAGTTGCTTCCTCTTACCTCTTTAACATCCAGGGAGTTTCTTAGGATGCTACGGTTCATGGCTTCTGTCATACCAATACTGCACCTAGCCTGCCTTCACATTCAGAAGTTCCAGTGGTACCTCAAAACACTTTGGTCTCAGCATGACCATCCTCTGGAGTTTGTTCTTCCACTATTACCTTGCCTGAGAAAGGAATTGCTTTGGTGGATGCATGGATGCAACAAATATCTCAGAATCCAGGATTCCTCCTTCAGCCACTACCCCCAATTCAAGAGCTGTTTATAGATGTCTCAGACCTGGGGTGGGGAGCAAATTTGGAGAACCTAAAGGTACATGACCTGTGGTCTCCCTCAATGATAAGACAACACATCAACATCAAAGAGAAGAAGGCTCTGCTTTCAGCACTACAAGCCTTCTATTTATCTCTTCAACCAGGTTCCTTGAAACTATTCACAGACAACACCATAGTACTTTGGTTTGTGAACAAGTGTGGGGGGGTGCAAAGTCTTACTTTCTCTGCAGGTTAGCTCTACAAGCTTGGGAGATTGCCTTAAAGGCAAAGGTAAGTGCTTGACAGTGGTTTACATCCCCCTCAGCTCAAACTATTCTAGAGGACACATTGAGCAGGTCCATGACACAAGCCCATGAATGGATGAGCCACAGGGATGTGTTTCTGGAGATTTTCCACTGGTGGGGTATACCTCAGATAGATCTTCTTGCCTCCCCCCTGAACAGACAACTTCCAAAAGTTTGTGCAAGAGTCCTACACCCTCTGGTATGGAAGGTGGATGCCCTTTCTTTCTCATGGAAGGGGATGTTTCTATATGCATTCCCCCCTTCCAACTTATTCAGAAAGTCTTGTTGAAGATTCAGCATGACACCCCAAAAATCTTGCTGATGACACCCTTTTAGCCAAGACAGCATTGGTTTCCTCTTCTTCTGCAGTTAGTCACAAGTTACCTCAAAGGGTGGATCTTCTCACACAACACAAAGGGACCTCTCATTCACCCACATCTAACAACACTGAATCTGACACTGTGGGTGATAGGCTTCTGATGCCCTTTCAGACACCTTTTCTCTAATGACTTGCTTCTAGTCCAGTAGGAGACCAGGAAACCCAGTACCAGGAGATCCTACTTGCCAAATGGAAGAGGTTCTCCATCTGGTGTCTTAACAAGTGACTAGATCCATTTTCAGTAGATATTCCCCTAATTCTGTCTTAATTGTGTGAGCTGCTCAAAGCTGGATTGGCTTATTCATCCAGTAAAGCCAATTTATCAGCCATTTCTGCATGTCTGCCTTTATCTGTCCCTTTAGCATCTAGGCTAGAAGTTAAGCTTTTCTTAAAAGGTGTCCTGCACATCAAACCTCCCAGGAAGCCTGTACCTCCTCCCTGGGATTTGAATTTTGTTCCAGAAAAACTGACTGACACCCTTTGAACCAGCAGTTTCTGCTTCTTTAAAATACTGCACATGGAAAACTATTTTACTGGTAACCAACACCTCTGCTAGGAAAGTTTCTGAGCTTCATGCTTTAATAGCTTCTCAACCCTTTTTAATTTTCCACAAGGACAGGACCTCCCTTCATACCAACCCTTCTTGCATGCCTAAAATGGTTAACAATTTATCCCTTAACCCATCCAGTCACTTACCTACTTTTTTCCCTATCCCCTCAAAATTCAAGTGAGAGAGTACTCCACACTTTGGATGTACATAGACAACTCAGATTTTACCTGAATAAGACCAAATACATTAGGAAGTCTGAGCAATTGTTTGCTTATTTTCACTCCAGGGCATTGGGAAAACCTGTCTCTAAACAAATTATTTCTTCTTGGATATCTATGGCCATTTCTTTCTGCTACTTGTCCCAAGGGAAAACACTTTCTTCCTCAGTTAAGGCCCATTCCACTAGGGCTGTATTTTCATCTGGGGACTTCTTCAAAGGTCTGGACACTGCTTCTATTCTGGAAGCAGCTACTTGATCCTCTGTCCACAGACACTACAAGCTGGACTCTGTATTCACATTCAGGGCAGGTTTTACCAGGTCAATTCTGCAAGGATTCATGGAGACTTCATGTGCTCCAACTTTGCTTTCCCACTCATGAGCTTTTGTTCAGAGTGTAGCTTTTATTGCAAAAACATTAAAAATATTATCTCTTTCGTCTAACTTACTGTAGACATCTTCAGAAATTAATAAAAAGATCTAAAAAGGTCATAGCATCATGAGAACACTCTAAAACAGCCCCTTTTTATATCAAATAGGAAGTATGTAACAAAAGGAGTATTTAACAAAAAAGACTTCCAAAATTCTTAGTGACCTGTGCAATTTAAAAGTAACCTGTGTTGTTTAAAAACAATAGTAAAACTTAGTAACGGTGAAAAAACACTCTCAACAAGTCAAGCAAGAAAATATTAAAAGAGACACTTTGAAAGTAAAAATAGCATTCCACCGCTGAATACTCTAAATAAATAGGGTGCAGAAAAAATAACTTTAAAATATACAGTCAAAGCTCAAAGTTAAGAAGCTGTATATTTCAGCTCACTAGTAATGCATACTGCTTCGTATAAACCTGGTACACTTGTGACATCTGTTTTAGAGTGTTCTCATGATGCTATGGCCTTTTTAACTCTTTTTCTTTCTTTCTGAAGATGTGTACGATACGTTAGATGAAAGCATTAATATTTTAAATGGTTTTGCAATAAAAGCTACACTTGGAACTATTTGGCTGTCCTGATCGTTTTGGTTTTGGGATTTTATTTGGTTTGCAATCTGCAGTGGCTGCTTTCACTGTTTGGTTCACTCATGAGCTTTGGTATTCTCTCTCATGTAAAGAATACCACAGCATGGGAATAGAAGGACACAGAATAGTTGTGTAAAATCCTACTATAACCATAGATATCCTTCTCTTCCATGTTGTACCATTCTATCCCACCTCCTTTCCCTGTTGGTCTTTGTTTTTCTTTGGATGGTTATTGCCTTTTCTTTTTATCCTTGGACTGGTGTTCTGACTGGGGCATTAAGTTCTGAGGATGGTACGTGCAGACCTCACTTTTATGGCCTACGTATGGCTGCTTCTTATGTGGAATGCTGCATGTACCTAGCAATAGGTTAAGTCTTTGGTAAACTGGCCGGACATTCGGGTCACCTAGGCAGGAATCCCTCATGTAAAAAACACTTTGGAGAAACACTTTATTTAAAGTTTAGTGCTTTCACTCCAAAATGGGAATGATGCAGTTCTTTCTATTTGTGGAACAAAAGCTATACTGTATAAACCATTGCCTGATTTTTTTTAAACTATAAGTGTTGAGCTCCATTGTACATTAAAATTGTGGAGTTTTTATCAGCTTGAACTTTAGACAGAAGAGTTCATATAAAAGTGTGAGGGCTCATGTTATTGACCAACCGTAATTCTGAGTGTCACTCATCCTTCTTTAACATAGATAACAAGCAGGCAGTGTATTTTGTTTAGATGCTTTAATACATAGAAACACATCAGGATGGATAGTAGCATCATAAAATACAAATAAACTGGTTAACAGACAGACCTTACCAACATACATGCTTAAATCTCAACAGCTTACTACAAAATGGCAGTCAGGCTCACATGTGCTCCATATTTATACACTTGTGCAAGCCCTTGGATCGCTTCTTAAATGTACACACACACACACACACACACACACACACACACACACACACACACACACACACACACACACACACACACACACACACACTGATCTACATCCTCCCTCTTAAAAAGAGTGCCCTTTTTAAAAACAATTTTAGAGTTAGACATGCATTATGATAGACATTAGAAACAAAGCATAATGTTCATGTCCAAGTTGCCTTGTATCTGTCACAGGGCTTAGAGATACGAACACATCTCGTAACATAACAATCTCTACCAAATTTAGCAACAGAGACAGTCTTCGGTGAACAACTCATATCAGGAACTTCTGGATTTATCCAAGGAATAGGAATATTCTTTGGAACTTCCTCTGGAATTGGAACGCCGGACAACTCACTCTGAGATAAAGAGTCTTTCTCACAGGCTATGTGCTGTGGCACAGGCTCGGACACTGATATTAAATGATTCCGATTCCACCTAAAGTCTACTCGTGATTCCACAATGTACGATCTTGGCTCTCAGCAAATATTCTTCATTATATCAATCAAATCATAACCTTTGGACATTTGCATCTTTACCACGTCTCCTTCTTGTAATGGATTGAGTGGTTTGCTGGTCTTATCATAGTAGGACTTCTGGGTTAAATGCTTCTTCAAACCTAAAACACCAATTCACAGACACACTGAGTATTAAAAAAAAAATCAGAGAATTTATTCAAAATCCACAAAGCATCCAAACATAGTTTTCCTTTTATTTAGTCACCTCATTTAAATCTTTATGCACTTACCTGCTACACGTTTGTTTCCACATAGGTTCATAGGATGGTGTTGAAAGCCTTGGCGAGGTCAAGATAGGCTGTGTGAACCACCTTACCCTCATCTACGGCTTTGGTGACTGCCTCAAAGAAGTCGATCAGGTTCAGAAGGCATGATCTGCCTTTCACAAACCCGAACTGGGTGGGATCCAGAGTTTGGAGGTTACCAATGTCTTTGTTTATGAGTTCCATGATGATATGTTCCATGGCTTTGCAGACCAGGCTCGTCAGGCTAATAGGTCTATAGTTCCCGGGATCAGTGGTGGCTCCCCCTTTGTGGAGTGGGATAACTGTTGCTGTGTGCCATTCAGTGGGCACAAAGCCTGATGCGAGGCTATTATTGAACATGGTGCTTAAGTGGGGAGCCAGTTCATTCTGAAGTTCATGTAAAACGCAGCCTGGGATGTTGTCCGCTCCCATGGATGCTGTGTTTTTGGCTTTAGAGAGTGCAGCTTTCACCTGCGTAGTTGTAATTACAGGGACTCTGCATTCTTCCTGTATAGATATGGGCCCTTTAGGGGGTGAGGGGGGGGTAAAGTTAGCACAGAACCTATCTGCCAGGATGTTGGCAATATCAGTTGGTTCTGTAATTTTTGTGCCTTTGTGCTGTAACTCACAGCAGATCTGGGTGTTGCCATTGAGATTCTTGACATAGCTATAGAATGCTTTGTGGTTGTCCTTGGAATTAGTGGTGATTTTATTTTCATAGCTAGGTATGGAGGATCTTATAAGGGATCTCAGCTTCTTACTGAGGCTGACCAGGGAGCTCCTCCACTCATGGGATTTTACTCTCTTTTGCAACAGTTTCTTCCTTCTGTTGTACAGTTTGTTTATGGCAGGGGACCACCAGACTGGCTTCCTTTTTTTGGAGGATAGCATTTTGGTTCTGTTTGGGATAGCACGATCCATGCACTCATGTAAGTGCTTATAGAGTGCATTTGTGTAGGATTCAGCAGTTGTAACTGTATTGTCCATCTGCATGGGTGTCATGAAGTTCACTACTTCTGTCTTAAGAAGCATGAAGTTGTCTTTGGAGAAATTTTTTACTGTGGGTTCCTTAATGGGGGGTGGGGGTGGGATGTGGATATCAAGGGTGATTAGCTTATGGTTGGATCGGACCAATGAGGAGTTGACTTCAGGTGTGGAACACCGGTCACTCATGTTGGTAATGACTAGGTCTAGGATATTGTTGCCCCTGGTGGGGCTGTGGATAAGTTGATCTAGGGCATTGGAGTTTATGAATTCCAGAAAGCGTTGCGCTAAGGAGTTGGTACACGAGTAGTTTTCCCAGTTAATGGTGGGGCAGTTGAAGTCGCCCATTATTACGGTGTTTGGTTGAACCCTAATATTTTCCAGTCCATCAAGAAAAGAGGAGTGGGAATCCTGGGGCATGGTGGGGGATCTGTAGCAAGCTACAATTTGGATTGCAGTTTTGCCAAGAGTTAGTTGCACTTGGATAACCTCGGATGCATTATGCTGAGCAACTAGTCTGGAGGTGTGGATATCCTTAATGAATATGGACACACCCCCACCTTTGGTGTTTCGGTCCAGGTTACATGGCCGAAAAGTGTGGTATTAGTTATAGCCTGGTAGTGCAAGGGTGCTCTCTGGAGCCTTGAACCAGGTCTCAGTCACTGCACAGATATTGATATTCTCCATTTTAAGGAGTGCCTCGAGTGAGTGCATTTTGAAATTTAGACTTCTAACATTGAGTAACATTACCCTCAGTTTTTGCTTGCCTGTTCCTGTTATGGTGGTGAATTTGTTACTTGAACCCTGCCTAAAAAAGGCACTATAGGGGCAGCAAGAGCCTTAGCCAGTATCCGAAATCCCAGGGGCGACAGGTGCAGGCCATCTGTGGCAAAGCATCGTGTTCTGTCGACCATGTCATCCCAAGCAGACAGATACTGGATCACCTTAGAATGACACCAGAAGCTTACCCAATTGTTGAAGTCAATCATTTTGTCCTTGTACTGCAGTATCATTCTGGGTGATGGCAGAATGCTACTCAGGGCTAGGGTCATACCTGACTGGGCTACAAGATCGCAGAGCTCTTCCATGTCTCTTTTCATGTTGTCCAGGGAGGCATGTCTCAGGTCGTTCACACCAACATGGACAATGACAGAGTCATATTTGTACTTGATGTGGAGTGACCTGAGTGCGTGGATTATGTGGTGGATCCTGGCACCTGACAGGCAGCTGACAGTAACCTTCTCCTTGTTTAGCCTGGTGAGGGGGACATCAGTGTGCTTGACTATAGAGTCGCCTATGACTAGTGTGTTATTCACGCACAGATTTTAAAAACCCGTTAAACAGGAAAAGTAGCCTGTTTAACGGGTTTTTAAAATCTGTGCGTGAATAATTTCAGCGCAGAAGATGTTTATATGGTCCTACAAGTGTAGGCATTAAACAAATTACAAACTAGGTTGATTATAAACATAATTATGTTAGTAGAGGCTTTCTTATCTCTAGTATTGTATTTCATGAAAACTGCGCTGTGGTTTTAAGTTGCTTATTTAAATGTATTTGCGTCAGTTCCTGTATTTACAATGTGATGTCATTTCAAAGGTTTTTAAAACAAGGATTTTGGCGCCAATTGTTCTTATTCTGATGAAGCTACTGAAGCATCAGTAGCGAAAATGCTATAACTTGATTTTTTTAGGATTAAAACTTGCGTTAAAGCTCATCTCTGTCTGGTTTCCTTGGCTTGGACTTTTTTGGGCATTTCGTGGTTTTCGACAGTTGTTCCTTTTTATCTAGTTTGTAGTAGTCAGTCAGTCAGTTCGTTTAAGTTTAATGTTCCAGTCATCCATCCTAACATGTTTGTGTGTAATAAACTACTTAATACCCAGCCTCATTGTCTTATTTGAATACTCAAGACGAGTGTCAGTTACCTTTTTCCAAACCACTGCTGATGATTAGTAAGGGGGAAACACACAGTAGTTGGTTAGTAGGAGAAGAGACAATGAAAACTTATTTTTATTTTATTCATTTTTTTTAATTTAATCTTTTGTTGCCTGTGTAAACAGCAAATGGTAAGCAAACAGGAAGAAATGCAGATTGTAAGTGAACTTCCACTGCACGTTAAACAGTGCGACTCCTTAGCATCCTGCAAATTAAACCTGGATAATTAGATTGGTACCCCTAAATTTACTCAAGACTGACCTGCTTTTCCACTCTTGAGAAGGGGGATTCAGCTTGATGGTGGGATTTGCCAAGATGCAAATGGTCTTGTGAATCCATTATCTTGTATTTCCAATGATCCTATGAAATATCTGTCACTAGAAGGCATGATTATGTTATACTATATGTACTGCAAAGTGCAGGTATTCTGTGTAGTAATCTGGAAAATTAACAATATGAGGTACATTCCAAAAGGGGCATTGTATTCTATAATGGGTCTAATGAGTGTCGAGTAGAGGGGAACAATGACCTCTTTTTTCCTGGATGAGAACCCTTTTATGATGAGGTGTGCCATGTAGAAGGACTTCCTGACTACTGTGGTGATGTGACTATCAAAGGAGAGACTACTGTCCACCTGGGTCCCAAGGTCTCTTATCACGCATTCGGTGTTAAGTAGATTGCTGCATATGTGGCAGCTCAAGGGTACAGAGTTTTTACCAAAGGGGATGACACTGCACTTTTTGGCATTGAGCTTGATGCCATGGCTCTGACACCAGGCATCTGTCTCAGTGAGGCCCTTCTGTAGGATGTCCACATCATTTGGGGACTTGTCTATGGCTCCTAGTTTGCAGTTATCTGCGAACTTCATTAGCCAGAGGCCTTCTGTGTTATCCTGTACTTCAGAGAAGTAGATACCAAACATGAAAGGTCCCAGGATGGAACCCTGTGGTACTCCACTTGGCACTGCTTTGAGGTCAGATTTGGAGTCTGCAACTTTTACAGTGTGGGTTCCGTCAGTGAGCCAGTTGGCAACCCATCTTGTGATGTAGGGATTTACACCTAGTTTAGTGAGTTTAGCTATAATTCCAGAATGGGGGGTGGTGTCAAAAGCCTTGGTGAGGTCAAGATAGGCTGTGTGAACCACCTTACCCTCATCTACGGCTTTGGTGACTGCCTCAAAGAAGTCGATCAGGTTCAGGAGGCATGATCTACCTTTCACAAACCCGAACTGGGTGGGATCCAGAGTTTGGAGGTTACCAATGTCTTTGTTTATGAGTTCCATGATGATACATTCCATGGCCTTGCAGACCAGGCTCATCAGGCTAATAGGTCGATAGTTCCTGAGATCAGTGGTGGCTCCCCCTTTGTGGAGTGGGATAACTGTTGCTGTGCGCCATTCAGTGGGCACAAAGCCTGATGCGAGGCTATTATTGAACATGGTGCTTAAGTATAAGTACAAGTACAAGTATAAGTACAAGTACACATAAGTATAAGTATACGTACAGGTACACATAAGTATAAGTATACGTACAAGTACAAGTACAAGTATAAGTATAATAACCATCTTGGAATGCATACTGATGAAGCTGTGATGTAACTCAGGATGCTGTCATTGATTTAATTTTCAAACTTTCATGCTGTTATTTTTGTAGCAGGGCACAAAGAGCCCTGCCAGCTCTGCTGACATCTAAGGATAAAGCCCTGACAACAGCCCAGGTGACATAACTTGATTATCAGCTCAGGCACCTAATGTGGTGTGCACAGGGATAAGAGGAATAATGAAATAACACAGGAACATAGGAAGTTACTAGGCTAATGGCCCTAGGACCCTTACAGGCCTAGCCAAGTTCTGCCCTTGCTTCCATGCTCAGCACCTATTGCCCCTGTCCAAGAGAGACATAGGTGGAACCCCCAGGGTGAATTTATGGTTATGCATCCAATTATCTAGATTGTGCTTGAAGAGGGCCAAAGAGGTGCTCTGCTTGACATGAACTGGGAGTCTGTTCAACAGGTGCATTAACCTCTGGGAGACCAATCTGTTCCTCCAGCAGGTTCTATCAGTACCATATACCAGGTTAAGGTCTTTAGAGTGAGTAACCCTTGAGACGGTGGACTTAACGGATATGCAGCAGTTCCAATAAAGCAGAGTCAGAGATTGCCTTATATGCAAGGCAGAGATTGCCTCTGAGTAGTCTGTATGAAATGGAGTAAAGTGATAGTGATTTCAGCTGATCCACATAGGACAGATGCTGAAGACCTTGAATTCTCCTTGTGAAGAACTTTTGTGGTCTCTCCAATTCCTGCAGGTGTCTGGAAAGGTAGATTACAAAAGGGCAATTGTATTCAATTATCAGCCTGATGAGGGAAGAGTACAGAGAGGTTATAACTTCTTTTTTTCTGGAGGCAATGCCCTTACTTATGAAATTAGCAATACAGAATGCCCTTTTTACCATTGTGGAGACATGGTGATCAAAGCTAAGGTTGTTGTCAACCTGTGTGCCCAGGTATCTCACCACTGTATGTGTGCTTAGGGTGTTTCTGTTGATGTGATAGTTAGCTGGAACATCGCTCTTACTGAAAGGGATGATGATACATTTTTAGCATTGAGTTTAAAGCTGTGGCTTTGGCACCAATCTTTTGTTTGTGTGAGACCGTCTTGTAGGATGTTGACATTGTCTGGGGATTCTATGACTGGTCCCAGTTTGCAATTGTCAGCAAACTTTGCCAGCCACAGATCTTTAGTTTTTGCTTGTACTTCAGAGAAATAGATTCCAGACAGTAGAGGTCCCAGTACTGATCCCTGTGGAACACCACTTGTTACAGGTCTGCTGTTGGAGGTGGATTTCCCCTATTTTGATTGCATGGGTTCTATCTGTGAGACAATTAGCAACCCACATAACGAAATAAGGGATAATACCTAGCTGGGTGAGTTTGTCAATAACGCCTGAGTTGGGAATAGTGTCAAAAGCCTTGGCCAAATCCAGGTAGGCTGTATGTACAGTTTTCCCCTCATCCAGGACCCTGGTGACTGTCTCGAAGAAGTCCACCAGGTTTATCTGGCATTATCCCCCTTTGACAAATCCAAACTGAGTAGGGTCAAGTGTTTGGAGACTTCCTATATCTTTGTTGATAAGGTCCATGATGACTTGCTCCATGGCCTTGCAGATAAGGGCTAGTCAGGCTAATAGGTATATAGTTCTCAGGGTCGGTGGAAGTATCACCTTTGTGCAAGGAGATGACAGTGGCTGTTTTCCATTCAGCTGGAATGAAGCCACTGCTTAGACTATGATTGAAAAGAATACCCAATGGTGCTGCTAATTCATATTGGAGCCCATGTAGGACACAGCCTGGGATGTTATCAGGTCCCATAAATGCTGTGTTTCTGGCCTTAGAGAGGGCATTTATGTCCTGCTCTCTAGAGATACAAGGTAGGGGACAGCTGGAAGGAATGTCATGGGGTATGTGTGGTGGGGACAGGGGAGTGAAGTTTTCATAGAACCTGTTGGCTAACAGGTTTGCTATGTCCACAGGATCAGTGTATGTGGTATCATTAACTATCAGTTCAGTGCAAATCTGGGTCTTACCTTTTAGGCTATGGATGTAACTAAAGAATGCCTTATGGTTGTTATTAGTCGTGGGCACTAATTTAGATTCATAGTTTGCTTTGGAGGACTTCACAAGAAGTCTTATTTTCTTGTTTTAGCTCTAAGCTGAGGAGGGAGTGTTTCCAGTTTAGGGCACGCTCCCTTTTACTTCTGCACAACAATTTCTTCCTCTTATTGTAAAGCCTGTTAATGGCAGTTGTCCATCAGACAGGTTTTCCCTTCCTTGAATAGCTTGTTTTGGTCCTATCACGTATGGCCATGTCAATGCAGTTATACAGATGTTTGTAAAAAGCATTGGTGTATGACTTGGTATAGTTGCCAGTTCCATCTGAGGGGGGGGGGTGTAGTGAAACTAGTTATACCATCACTTAGAAGGATGTAATCTGCTTTAGAGAAGTTTTTTAGTTTAGTTGCTGCTGGGGGGGGGGTTCTGGTGTGATAGTTACTTTGAATCAGACTGATTTATGGTCAGATCTGACAAGAGAATTCCTCACAGTGGAGGTGCTACAGTGGTCCCCATATTGGTAAGCACCAGATCTAAGATGTTGATGCTCCTAGTTGGGGTGCTTACCAGATGGTCCAGGGCATTGGAGTTAATGACCTCAAGGAACCTCTGGGCAAGTGAATCTGAGCCTGAGTAATTTACCAAGTCAATGGATAGGTAAGTAAAATCACCCAGAACCATGGTGTTTGGCTGTATCTTGATGGATTCCAGTAGATCCATGTAGGCAGAATGTGTGTCTTGATTCATGGAGGGGGGTCTTATAGCTGGCAATGACTTGAATAGGTGTCCTACCAAGTTAGTTGCACCTGAAGTGCCTCCAGGGAATCATACTGTTTAACCAGTCTAGAGATGTGTTTATCTTTAAAGATATTTATATACCCCCTCCTTTAGTTTTCATGCCTTCAGTTTGAAGTTTGAATGTTTGGAAGGAGGTGTAACCCAGTATGGTTGGGTGCTTTCCACAGCCTTGAACCAGGCCTCTGTGACTGCACAGATGTCAGCATCTTCCAAGGTGAGGATTGCTTCCAGTGAGTGCAGTTTCATGCTAAGACTCCTAGAGTTTAGCAGCATAACCTTAAAGTTGTTTTTTTTGATGAAATTTTTGTCAGAAATTTGTCCTTGTGACATTGCCTAAAAAATGGCACTTTGGGGGTAGCAAGAGTCTTTGACAGTAGCTGAAATCCCGAGGGTGACAGATGAAGACCATCTCTAACAAAGCACTGAGGTCTATTGATGATGTCATCCCAGACCGGCAGAAACTGGATCCCCTTAGAATGACAGCAGAAACTAAGCCAATTATTGAAGTCAATGATTTTCTGTTTATATTGTGGTATCATCCTAGGCGAGGGTAATATGCTACTCAAGGTTAGGGACATACCTGCCTGTGACACATAATTAGAGAGCTCAATCATGTCTCTCTTCATGTAGTCCAGGAAGGTAGGGCTCAAGTCATTCACACCAACATGTACTATGACAGAATCATAACGGTACTTGTTGTTGAGAGACTTGAGTGCCTGCATGATCTGATGAATCTTGGCACTAGAAAGACCGCTGACGATGACTTTCTCCTTATTCAACTGCTGAAGGAGATGTCTGTGTGTCTCTAAAGTAAGTAGTAGGTCAGCTGACCTGGTGGGCTATTTTAAGCCTAGAAAAAACAAGCTGCAAAACTGATATAACACAAAAACTTGGTAGAGAAAACCACTTTATAAAGCAAAGCTTTCGGGCAGAACCCTTCTTCAATACTAAAACATAGCATCAGACATTTCACACTTTAAATACAGGTCATCAGTCACATGATCAGCAGCCAAAAGAAATCATGTGACCACAAAAACAAAATAAAATACAGAGTATAAAACACAGAATGTAAACATATTATAAAACTTTAGAGCGTAAGAGTCCATCCTATATAACATACATAATTCATGAACAATTACATCACAATTTGGTATTTTGTAATTTAACTAGTATCGGTTTAAGGCTAACCATACTGTTCAAACCTGGTGGTGAATCAGCAGCAAGTTTCAATATCCATTCATATTCCTTAGTCTCTAAATGGTTATTGATATCACCACCCCTTAATGTAGGATATACAATATCAATCACCCTAAACTTAAATTTATGTTCATTACCAAAAATAGATATATGTTTATACAAGGCATTCTTATTGTAGCATCTCCTAATCTCCGATTTATGTTCAGTAATACGCTCCTTCAATTTACGGGTAGTCTTACCCACGTAAAACGAAGGACAGGAGACACATGTAGCCAAATAGACCACAGAAGATGTAATACAAGTGGCTGATACTTTAAACTTAAAAACATTACCATGAGTGGGATGTATAAAAGTGTCACTATCATTACTAATAATATCAGCACAACACATACAATTAAAACACTTAAATGTGCCATAGTTCACTGAAAAGGGTACATGCATGGATCTACTAAAATCCTTGTAACATAACATGCTCTTAAGTGTCTTCATATTTCTATATGCAAAGCGTGGTTTATCACCCAAGATAGCCTTCAACTCATCAGAGGCCATAAGGATGGCCCAATTATTAAATATAATTTGTTTGATAAAACCTGACTTTACATTAAATGAAGTAATATATCTAATGGCTGTCTCAGATTTATTCCTTACATAGTCATTACTTGTACCAGCCAAACCTTCTAAAAATGTCGGTTTCAAGCATGTCTCTATCTAACATCACATTATATTTCAAACCAGATAGAAGATGCTCATCATATCCACTAGATATAAAATCTTTTATCATATCCTCCAATTGCCAGGAGAAAACAGTGTCATCAGTGTTTAACCTGCTTACTCTACTAAACTGAGACTTAACAATGCCTTTAAATATATACGGTGCATGCATGCTACCAAAATGGGTGTATCTACCAGAATAAACATCTTTCCTATGTAAACTAGTATGTAGAACGCCTTCATGCATCTGTAACCTAACATCTAAAAAAACTATAGTGTTATCAGATGTTTCCATTTTAAATTTTAAAAAACTCGTAGTTGAATTCAAAAAAGTCAAAAATTCATTTAACTCATCCAATGTACCACCCCATATCATAAAGCAATCATCCACAAAACGTTGGAAAAGCAAATTTTATCAACAAAAGGATTACTTTCATTATATATATGATTCTTTTCCCATTGGTAAAGGACCAAGTTGGCATATGTGTTGGCTACCGAGGTACCCATAGCTACCCCAGTAAGCTGAAGGAACAGAGTGTCATTAAACAAAAATATATTATTTTTCAATATTACATCCATAAGACAGCAAATATTTTCTGTGTGTCTGATATTTGGACTAGGTTGTGAGACTAAAAATTCTCTCAACAATTCAAGCCCAATGTCATTTGGAATGACAGTAAAGAGGGAAGTAATATCTAGTGTTACAAAATAATATTTACACTTATCTAATGCATCATTAATACAATTGTGCCATAACTGCAGCTTACACAATAAGTCTGATGTATCCCATAAAATAGTATCACAATGAGGCAAGTAAGGTTGTAACTGTCTTTGTAAATATAAAGAAATTGGTTTGTTTATCCAACCGCCACCTGACACAATAGGTCTCATCGGTGGATTCACCATAGATTTATGAATTTTAGGGATACCGTATAGATGTGGAATGACAGGGCATGGAACAGTGAAATAATGAAACAGATCTAGACTAATGTCACCATTCAGCTGTAATTCATAAATAACCATATTCACATAGGTAATACACTTTCTGACCTCTAAGGTTGTAATAGTCTTAAATGCTGTGCTGTCTTCAAGTAATACAGACACTGCTGACATATAATCATTTCGGTCCATCAAAACAACCACACCACCCTTGTCTGCTTGCTTAATAATAACATCATCACATAATTGTAAACTCTTTAGCGCATTATATTCATTGAAAGTCAAATTATAAGTCCTTTTCTTCACATTATTAGAGTATAAAGTTCTAATTTGGGATTCACAAATGTCATGAAATGCCTTCACGATAGGTACACTAACTGGTACAAAAGTACTACGTCATTTACACTGCCCTACGACAGTAGCAGAGCCACCAAACAAAAGTCTCAGGTTAACATTTCTAGAAAATAATTTCAAGTCTGTGAGCGCAGACACCAAACCGTCACTGCTGGTAGGTATATAGTTAAGCCCTCTACACAGGAAAGAATAATGGGCTTCCTGTAAGATAAACATAGAGAGATTCAACGTACCATTTATTATTTGCGGCTTATTTTGTTCAGCCCTAAAGGGCTCTCACTCTTTCGTTTACTTGAATTTATCGCCTGCCCCATTGGCAATCCTCTCTGTTTCGGAGACCTCTCCATAACAGACTCAGGATGTTCTAGGTGAAAGCGCTTATGCGCAATATTAATAGTAAGCTGTTGAGACTTCTTTCCAACAGCAGCTACGGCGTTGTCATTGCCATCTTGTTTCTGTTTCACTTCAGAATGCGTGCTAGCGCATGCTGCAAGAGGAGATGATGTCACTTGGACAGGTTCATCCTGTAATGTCGGCGGGGGTGCCACTTCCATAACCAGCTTTAATGGAGCTTTCAAAGCTGGTGTTATCTCATGAAAATCATCTAAAGTATCCAAAGCCTCTCTTTGGAAAACTTTTTTATGGTTAGTATAAGGAATATGGTCTGTTTTCGGCCAAGAAAAGATATTACCTCTTTGAAAATCACTGATGTCGCGTGTTAGTTTCCGTTTCTTGGTCGCTTCCATACGACAATCAAATGCCTGCAATCTATCAAGCATTTGTTGATAACTATCAACCATAGTAGGAAAAACAGGCATTTCCACTATATTGTTTTCTAAGGCAAGGATTTATTTTCTGTAGTCCTCCTCTATAGTGAGAAAAAAGTCATTCATCAAACACATGTAGTCCAAGCTCAGCTCACCTGAACATTTAAACATGTCACCAGTTTCACCATAAGTAAGGAGGGGGCCCTAATTTATTATTTTCTAACATGCGCTTAATACTTTGTTTTTTCTTATAAACAAAATGAGGGCCATTACCAAGGACTTTTGCTAAGTTTGCATTTCCAGAAACAACTTTCTAATTGTCACTGATGATCTGACGAATAAACTTGCTATCCATGTTCATATCCAAACAAAATCATGCAGATTTATTTTTGAGGGTCCCTTTATATTTTTGCAACACTTGAATTACACTATCCCAATTCTTGGAAAATTGCATTGTGGCACCACGGGTATAGTATACCTTGCGAAGTGTTCAACATGTCCAGCTTTTTATGTTGGTATGTCTACCAGAAGTTTAAGGAAAAGGGTATTGGGACACCTGTATGCTATAAAGACAAAAAAAAACAGTAATAATGCCCTTTATAAACATTCCTTGACTTGTTCCAACTGGAAGAAGTTTACCTTTTCAGTATTGGGGATTGTCCAATAAGATTTAAGGGGAGGACATTACAGGAACTATGTGGAACAGAGAGAAGCAGAAAGGCAGATTAAGCTTGCATCTTATTTAGTTCCTGGTTTCAACGTCATGATGAATATCAAATTTTTTTTTAAAAAATAGCAAAATTACTAAAGCTAATTTGCAAGGGTAAAACCCTAAAGTTTTTAAGATACAAGGTCTTTGCTATTTTTTTTATTTTATCTATTACTTGTTTAATTGATTTATTAGTAACATGACATGATTGGACAAAAGCTTTTTTGAATGGATTTAAATGTGTATTCTTAGTGTAATAAATTATTTCTGAGGAAGTCTTTGGGACGAATAGTGAATATTAAATTTTAAATACGCCAACAATTATTTTAGTCTCTCTGGTGCCTTTTTGGTGGTTTTCATGGTTTTTGTACTGTGAACACCTTGGCCTTACAGTGCGCTGTTTTTTTCTTTTTATTGGTGTTTTTGTGACCTTAACCATTATGTCAATGCTCCCTGTCTGCCTATTAACCTCTTCCCTTGGAGGTGTGCAGGGAATGTGTTGGTGACACTCAAGTGTGACTAGGAGAAGTAAATTCAGGAAACCATTATAAAGCTATCCAATTTTTTATTATAGTGTCTATTTATCCAGCTTATTAGTTTAGACATTGCTTTCTAGGGGATTGTGTGCTTTCCATATTATATACTAGTTTATTACACATGGGGCCTGATTTCTGCACACTTCATTACAAGTGGAATACAGGGTGACACTTGGTTAATGAATATCTTATATATCTTTAGGGCAATGACTCTGTGTTGATAGGGCATTATTAGTATTGGTCATCACATCATATTTGATAATAGAGAAATGTGTACATATATGTAGTTAGATGGCTCCTTGCCTACAAATGTTTTTACTGTTACGGGACAGATTAGTTAATAGTCATTATATTACTTTTCTCTAAGAACAAGTGTTTGTTTATCCCTCCCAGTGGTTGGCATTCATAACCACATTCAACTGGTGAATTTCACAATATAACATATTCTTTTGGTTTGCCTATTCTGGGTGGATTCTTCATGTGCCCTCTTGGGCCAATCAGGGCAATTGTTTTTTTTACCCCTTTTTTTCCTATCAGCCAACTTTTACATTCCTTTGTGACTCAAATGGGGTTAATATAACAGTTTATTGTATTAGATAATTATGTTTAAGTATAAGGGGTTTATTTCCCAGCACCCTTGACAGTCTGCTCAGGAGATGTCATATAGCTTCTATTTTTGGTATTATTACATCACAGTTGACTAACAGAGTTTTCAGAGTGATTGAAGCAAACTAGCAACTTATGGTCATGGATCTTAACAAGCTGCTTCAGGGCCCTTGTGCAGATAAAGATGATATTCATGTATTTGGAATTAAACCTATGGATGAGGGCTCAAAGGAGAACAGCCAGATCGATCCAGTTGACAGTTGTAATTTGCTATTTACACAGCTTGGCAAGAAGGTAAAAACTTTACGTACCAACATTTGGCACTTAAAGCTTTTCAAAGCTTATCAAAATCAAAATATCACCCCGAGGTTAAGGAACAAACTACAGCCATTAGTCAGCAAGCCTGATGATATATTATTAAGGGATTGGAACCTATCACAGCAACAGGCATCCATGTCCTTTGTTAACATTCTAGTGTCTTACTATGAAAGAACAATTGAGGTCAACATTTGAGATGTTCAAAAAATATGTGAGGAATTGAAAAAACATGAACAAACAAATTTTAAGGACAATCTTAGCAGACTCCCAAAGGAACTGACTACCTTTGAAAATCATTTGAAAGACAAGCAGTTACATAAGTTTTCCAGAGATATGGAGGACTTGAGTCACAGAGAAGTGTTAGGTTTGCGGATGGAACTAAAAATACCACTCAGATATGCAAAAAAAGACAGAGATCCATATTGAAAAAAGGTAGACCACACGCTACAACCTCGGGGGAGGAATCCTCCACTACTGACACCGAATCCACATACATTAGTGAGTCCCCTGATTCCAAGAGGGGCCGGGGTCCAGAATATCCTTTAGGGGTAGGAGGCACAGGGGAGGATGTAAACATAGGGGTAAAAACCATAGAGGATCTTTTTCAATCAATAGTGAAATAAATCTTGAATGCTCAAACGTGCATAATATTTCAAAATATGTTTGATCATCTGAAGAGGAATCGTTGCTGAATAAAGGTCTTGGTTTTATCCGTTTTTTTTTTTTGTGGATGAAAGCATTTTTTGTTTCTGATATATTATCTTTTTGTAGAAAGATTAATTTAAAATTGTTTTTCGGCCAATAGGATCATTCTCAGAGATCCACTGATTTTAGATTCTATAAATCTAATTTCAGTCCACCCATGGACAAACATGTTGCCATTTTCCAACAGGCAGTGATTAACGATTTGCATTACCATTTAGGCTCCTTACATACCATTAAACATAGGCGGAACAAAAAGCTCTCATTGATCTTAGGGCCAACACCGATATTTCCATTCTACCAGAAGACAAGGGTGGAGTGGTGGTGGTCATGGACTCCAGTTATTACTGGGCCGAGGGAAGTAGACAACTGTCCAATCCTCAGCATTATATGAACATGGCCACGGAACCCACTCCAAACTTTAAAAAATAAATTGACAATTTTTTGCAGGAAGCTGTTGAGGAGGGAATTATCAGTATTAAAACCAGACAACAACTAATGGTCAGTGATCCAGGTAAACAATATCTTTACCTATTGCCCAAAATTCACAAATCTTTGAATAAGCCACCAGGCAGGCATATTGTTTCAGGCATAGGCTCCCTCACAGAGCCATTGTCAGCATTTTTGATAGAATATTTGAAACTGCTTTTGCCATATGTCAGAACCAGATTAAAGGATACCACCGAATTTTTACAAATTGTATCCGAGTCTCAATTGGAACCTCATTGGTTGATGTGTACCCTGGATGTTAAATCACTCTATACCAGCATCCCACATTGGGCTGGATTAACAGCATTAGAATTTGGCTAAATAGGACCAATATTTATAGCCCAGGTTTCAAAACATTGCTCATTTGTATGGCCGAGCACGCCCTTACTAAAAACGTCTTCTATTTTCAACATGAGTTCTACTGGTAAATTCAAGGCACAGCAATGGGGGCATCTTTTGCCCCAATATATGCTGATTTATATATGGGATATGTGGAGGAGCACATTATATATAATGAACTACATGATCTGTATTTGCCAGTGATAGACATATGGAGATGATTTTTGGATGACTGTTGGCTTGTATGGAAAGGAGGCAGTGAATATCTGGAGGAATTCATTGAATATCTCAATGGAAACAAATGGGGGGCTGAATTTACAGTGAGTCATCATAAAAATGAGATTCACTTTTTGGATGTTCATTTACAGCGTCAACCAGACAACATACTACGAACCACAGTTTACCGAAAATATCCACACTACAACAGCCTGCTACATGCCTCCAGTCTTCACCCCAAATGTACCATTAATAACATTAAAAAATCCCAGTTTTTGCATTTGAAGAGAATTTGCTCTTCACAGCAGGATCTTACACAGTCCCATCAGGATTTAGCTAACAGATGTTTAGCTAGGGGATATGGCAAATAGAATGTTAACCTGGCCATGCAATGGTCCAAAAACCAATCAAGGAACACTTTATTAGAATACAAACATCAACCCAGGAAGGATAATAAGGACACCTTGAGAATGGTCACCACATTTGGTAGAAACACATCAAATCTTATTGATGTCATTGATAAACATTGGAATATTTTGAAGGCCAATGAACAATTGGATGACCTTTTGGGGGACAAATGCCTATTTTCTTTCAGGTGGGGCAAACTTTGGGTTCCCATTTCTCTCATTACAAAAAAATCATGCATCAGGATGCCATCTATCATCAAACAACATTAACAGGGGAGAGATTGGTTGATTCGTATCCATGTGGACATTGCACTTTCTGTAAACATGTTTTCAAAACAAAAACCTTTACCAGCAAAAACACTGGACAGGTGTACGACATTAACTGCTTCGCCAGCTGCGGAACAGATTGGATTATATATTTAGCCACTTGCACTTGTCAAGCTTTCTATGTGGGCCAAACCTCTAGACAATTTAGATTTCAAATGTCAGAACATCTAGGGGATATTAGGAATGCCAGAGCCACCAATGCTCTTTATAGACATTCACTGATTCATCATACATTGAAATTTACTTTCACAGTCATTGACAAAATATCAGGCAATAGATCTTTCAAAACAGGGTGGCATAATATATTAAACATGAAGAAAAGGAAATAGATTGTAAAACTGGGTGGTTTAGTCCCACCTGGATTAAATGACAAATTGTAGTACTTTCCTATAATGGGTTGGATACCATTGGGTATGGTTTAGTACTCTGTGGTGGATACCAAGAGTACAACAGTTCTTAAAACAAAAAACAGAATAGCTAAATATCAAGGAAAAGAATAAAGGGGAACAAAACAGTAATTCTATATTTGTTTTTATTGTGTTCTGCATTGTTTTTTGTGCCTATTATTTGGCATCAGAAAAGTTTTGTCTTGGGCAGGAAATGATGTCATGGATACCTAATTAGATTAAGTATTTAATGCAGGGTTATCACTGCTTTTTGAGATGTACCACTGATGCCTCAACGGACCCTGGAAACTATTGCCCCATAAGCCTGACTAGCTTGGTCTGCAAAGCTATGGAAAGGATCATCATAGACCTCATAAATAAAGATATTGGGGACCTACAGACACTGGATCCTACCCAGTTTGGCTTTGTTAAGGGCAGATCCTGCCTCTTAAACCTGGTTGACTTCTTTGAAACAGTCACCAAGGCCATTGACGAAGGGAAGGTGGTCCACACAGCCTATCTGGACCTCGCAAAAGCCTTCGATACAATACCCCACTCGGGCATTATAGATAAGCTCACCAGCTTAAATATAAACCCCTATGTCACTAGATGGGTTGCAAACTGGCTCAAGGACAGAACCCACATGGTTAGAATTGCTGGAGCCATGTCAGACTCCAAACCAGTTACAAGTGGCGTCCCACAAGGCTCAGTCCTGGGACCTCTCTTGTTTGGTATATATTTCTCGGAGGTACAGGCCAACACGGAAGGACTGTGGCTGACCAAGTTCGCAGATGACTGCAAACTGGGCCATAATCGACTCTCCAGCCGACACAAGCATCCTCCAAAGGGGCCTCGAGAAACAGACAACTGGTGCCAGAGCCATGGCCTCAAGCTAAACGCCAAAAGTGTATAGTCATCCCTTTGGCAAAACAAAGTGCCCACAAATTACCACATAGGTGGTAATCCATTAAGTACAGAAGAAGTAATTAGGGACCTGGGGACCCAAGTTGATAGCAATCTCTCATTTGACAACCACGTGGCCAAAGTGGTTAGAAAAACATTTTATATAGCCCACCTAATCATGAAGGGATTCACATCTAGATTAGGGAAGGTCATTGTGCCTCTTTACTCATCCCTCATCAGGCCCATAATTGAGTACAATGCCCCTTTTGGGATGTACCTTACCAAACACCTGCAGCAACTGGAAAGACCCCAAAAGTACCTCACCAAGAGGATCAAAGGGCTCAAACAGATGCCATATGCTGCCCGGTTAAAGAAACTCCAGCTCTACTCAGTGGCATACCGCCTGCTCAGAGGTGACCTGTGCCTGACGATAAGGCCATGTCCAACCCGGAATTAAGGGACATGCTGCACCTCAAAAATCCAAATCCCATCGAGCTACACGCCGAGAGACTTGAACCTCAGCACTGAAATAAATAGGACATGCTGGAGGGACAGATTCATAACCCAGAGGCTCCCTTCACTCTGGAATAAAATCCCAGTCCAGGTTAGGCAGAGTCCCTCATTGACTCTTTTCAAGAGGAATCTTGATGAGTGGATGGGAGATCGTAGGTTTACCCCGGGTATCACTTCTGTGTCACTGTTAGACAGAGGCACAGTATACTAACCTCGAAAAAGGGCATAGCAAAATTAATTTAAAATGGGTGGCGAAAGCCAAACATACTCTGGCTAGGCTTATAAATGCCCTACGGCAGATAGCCTAGTATGAACCTATGAACCTATGAAAGCTATACGCTGAAACAGGTCTGGTTTTTATAATAAATCTTCATGCTTCCAAGGTGCTGGCTTTCCCGTTGTATTTTTGCAACACTTGAATTACACTATCCCAGTTCTTGGAAAATTGCATTGTGGCACCACGGGTATAGTATACCTTGCGATGTGTTCAACATGTCCAGCTTTTTATGTTGGTATGTCTACCAGAAGTTTAAGGAAAAGGGTATTGGGACACCTGTATGCTATAAAGACCAAAAAAAAACCAATAATAATGCCCTTTATAAACATTTCTTGACTTGTTCCAACTGGAAGAAGTTTACCTTTTCAGTATTGGGGGTTGTCCAATAAGATTTAAGGGGATGAGATTACAGGAACTATGTGGAACAGAGATAAGCCGAATGGCAGATTAAGCTTGCACCTTATTTAGTTCCTGGTTTGAGCAACATGGTGAATATCAAATGTTTTTTAAAAAAATAGAAAAATTACTAAAGCTAATATGCAAGGGCAAAACCCTAATGTTTTTAAGATACAAGATCTTTGCTATGTTTTTTTTTAAATTGTATCTGTTACTTGTTTAATTGATTTATTAGTAACATGACATGATTGGACAAAAGTTTGAATGGATTTATATGTGTATTCTTACTGTAATAAATTATTTCTGAGGAAGTCTTTGGGACGAATATTGAATATTAAATTTTAAATACGCTAAAAATGATTTTAGTCTCTCTGGTGCCTTTTCGGTGGTTTTCGTGGTTTTTGTACTGTGAACACCTTGGCCTTACAGTGCGCAGTTTTTTTCTTTTTGTTGGTGTTTTTGTCACCTTAACCATTATGTCAATGCTCCCTGCCTGCCTATTAAACTCTTCCCTTGGAGGTGTGCAGGGAATGTGACATTCAAGTGTGACACAGGCACCAGTGATACCACCAGTGCCATGACAGAAGGCTGGTATTTGACTCAGGCACCAGTGGTGATACCAGTGCCATAACAGAAGTCTGGTGCATGACTCAGGTACCATTGATGATACCAGTGCCATGACGGAAGTCTGGTATATGACTCAGGTACCAGTGGTGATACCAATGCCATGACAGACATCTGGTATATGACTCAGGTACCAGTGGTGATGCCAGTGCCATGATGGAAGTCTGGTATATGACTCAGGTACCAGTAGTGATACCAATGCCATGATGCAAGTCTGGTACATGACTCAGGTACCAGTGGTGATACCAGTGCCATGATGGAAGTCTGGTATATGACTCAGGTACCACTGATGATACCAGTGCCATGACAGAAATCTGGTATGACTCAGATACTAGTGGTGATACCACTGTCATGACAGAATCTGTTATAGGCCTCAGGCACCAGTAGTGATACCAGTGCCATGAGATAATGCTTTTGACTCAGACACCAGTGGTGATACTAGTGCCATAACAGACTTCTGTATATGACTCGGGTATCAGTGGTGATACCAGTGCCATGATGGAAGTCTGGTACATGACTCAGGTACCAGTGGTGATACCAGTGCCATGATGGAAGTCTGGTATATGACTCAGGTACCAGTGGTGATACCAGTGCCATGATGGAAGTCTGGTACATGACTCAGGTACCAGTGGTGATACCAGTGCCATGATGGAAGGCTGGTATTTGACTCAGGCACCAGTGGTGATACCAGTGCTATGACAGAAGTCTGGTATATGACACAGGTATCAGTGGTGTTAACAATGTTATGATGGAAGTCTGGTATATGACTCAGGTACCAGTGGTGTTACCAGTGCCATGATGGAAGTTTGGTATATGACTCAGCTACCAGTGGTGAAACCAGTATCATGACGGAAGTCTGGTTTGGCAGTTCAGAAGAGGCTAGTATTTGAGGGAGGCATTACTATATTGCTGGGGCTCCCTTCTTTGTACCACTGCATACCCCTTCTTTGACATTAGCTCAGCAAGTAGGAGGTAGGGTGAAGGAGAACTTTGTGAGCCGCAATATGATGGCTACTCACCTGTCCCACTGTGGTGTGTGGTACCCTACACCTCTAAGAATTCACTGTTACCTGCTAACATTAACACATATGTTATTAGGTGGGTTACCAAGTGTGTAGAGAACAGGTGATGCCAAGTTAAAATTAAAAATACTTATTCTAACTTGAAAGTTGTAAATGTAGGTGTCCCTAAGGGGTGTGTACTTGGTCCCTTTTTGTTTCGTGTTTTTATGATCACCTTTCCATTTCATTGAATATAAGAGTAAAGAAATTTGCTGACTGCAGAAAAGTTGGAATAGTTGTTACTAAGCTTGCCAATCAAGCTTTTCTGCAAATATTTTGGACACTTTGTATCAGTGATCTCAATAAAAAAGTATTTTTCAACTTATCAAAGCACAGAGTTTTTCATTAAAACACTAATAGCCTTTATCCCTCTGCTATGGATTATTCCATTTTACTTGAGAATACCAACATAAAAGATCTCATTGTGATGACAGATAGCCACTTGAATTTTGACACCATTAATACAGATATTATTAGTAAGTGTTACTCAGCAAATGACAGTTATGTTTTACACAGTGTCTAGCAGGAATGACATGGCCCTGGTTCCTGTTTTTACATCAGTTCTGAGGACACACATTGAGTTTTACAATGCTATATGCACATATAATATCACAGAAATAAAGAAGCTAGAGGAGACACAGAAATTTTACTAACAAGTTTCCAAGTTTAGTTATCCAAGAAATATGGATGGGCTTTCTTGCCTCTTCTCATATTTCATCTGTTATAGATAATCAGGGATGATTTGATTCTTATTTATAAGTGTTCTAAATGTTGAAGTCTTGGCCACAGCACTAGGTGTGTTGTTTAATTTTTATGAAACTAGAAATAACAATATTTCAGTGGCGTTAGCAGTTTTCAGTACTTTAATGAGAAGGAACAATGTTCAGTGTAGGGTTAGTAGGCTGTGGAATTCTGAACTCATCTTTATAAGACATCTTGTCGCCTGCCAAGTTTTAAAAAGTCCTTTGATATCTGTATTGGTGACAAAGTATTTGAGCGACACTTTTTTTGGTCGCAGGCACATAGATAGCCTCTGATTAGGCTCTGAGTTTGTTTTTAACAATAGTGAACAATGAACATTGAACCAGTGCATAAGGTTGAAGTTTACCAATGAAGTCTTCCTGTTAGAGAGCCTGCTCTGGTATGGGTCACACTGCAGGACATGAATGTGTTGGGGTACCATCTCAGATGGGAATATCAGACACTGACAGTGGAGAAAGCCTGATGTCATTGGCAGCAGTGCGAAAAAAAGAAATAAGGAAACAAAGAAAAGCTGAGCAGGCATGATCTACCCTTCACAAACCCAAACTGTGTGGCATCCAGACTTTGGAGATTCCCTATAGCCTTGTTTATTAGGTCCATGATGATGTGCTCCATAGCTCTGCATATCAGACTTGCCAGGCTAATGGGGCGATAATTCCTGGGGTCTGTAGTTGCTCCTTCTTTGTAGAGAGGGATGACTGTAGCAGTGTGCCATTTGGTAGGGACAAAGCCTGAGGTGAGGCTGTGATTGAACAGGGCACACAGGTGAGGTGCCAGTTCACTCTGTAGTTCATGTAGAACACAGCCAGGGATATTGCCAGGTCCCATGGAAGCTGTATTCTTGGCCTTGGCCAGTTCTGTTTTAACCTATGCAGCAGTAATACTGGGTGTCTGGCAATCTAATGGTATTGTGATTGGTCCTTTGGGGGAGAGGGCAAAGTTCACACTGAATCTGTCGGCCAGTATATTGGCAATATCTGTTGGCTCGGTATATGAGCTACCATTGTGCAGTAGCTCAGAGCAAATCTGGGTATTGCCGTGGAGATGCTTTACATAACTATAGAAGGCCTTGTGGTTGTCTTTACTATCTGCTGCAATTCTGTTTTCATAGCTAGCTTTAGAGGATTTCATGAGGGATCTCAACTTTATGTTGAGGCTGATAAGGGAGTTTTTCCAGTCTTGGGACTTTACCTTATTCCACATCAGTTTCCTCCTTCTGCTGTAGAGTTTGTTTATTGTAGGGGACCACCAGATTGGCTTCCTTTTTTTTGAGGAGAGAGTCTTAGTTCTATTGGGTATGGCAAGATCCATGCATTTGTGTATATGTTTGTACAGTGCATTGGTGTATAATTTGGCGGTCATGCAACTATTCTCCATTTGCATGGGTGCTGTAAAGTTAGCCACCTCTGTTTTTAGGAGCCCAAAGTTAGCTTTGGAGAAGTTTCTCATGGTGGTTACCTTTGTGGGGGGGGGGGGGGGGGGCTGTGGATTTCCAAGGTGTGGTCGGATCTAACCAGGGAGGAGTTGATATAGCATTTGTGTTGGATAAGAGCAGTTTTCTATTGGTGTCACTGGTTATGTCCATGTGGTTTTCAAAGTTGTGTTGCAACAGTCTAAGGTATGCAGAAACCAGGAGTTTAACTATATTATAAAGTTCTACTTGGTGTGATAACAAGGGCTGTATCATGATAATATGTTTAAAATACCATGCCATTGCACACATTTCTTACATATATCAATAATCCACTCTGTCCTACAGGTTATAGATTATGGTGATAGAAAATATAAACCTTGCAAGTGCAAGATAGTGTTCATTTTGCTCATGTGTACATGCATGTGATAAAATAAATGTGACAAAAAAAAAATCAGAGTGCACTAATGTATATAGAAAGCATATATGTGTTCACTCCATATGTGCATATGCTGAATACAAATAATAGTCAAGCATCAAGCCAGCACAGAGCAAGGGGGTGAGGGCAAAGGGGTCCTGATATGCTTACAGAGTGCCCTGCTATGTTTACAGAGGGCCCGATATGTTTATAGAGGGCCCGATATGTTTACAGAGGGCCCGATATGTTTATAGAGGTAGAGTCGGATAGGGAAGGAAGGCATGGAAAGAAGAAGTTTAAAACAGACAAGCTACATAGCAAATGAGAAAAACAGGTAGCTATCCTGTGATTAAAAAAAAATGACAGATGTAAAACAAAAAGAAAGAAATTTTAATAAAAAATTTGTGCATAGAGCACCTAGTTCCATAACCTATCATAATTATACCTTAGAGAACAATTAATGTAAAATGGTGCCACAAGATATATGCAAAGGCTGTCTGCTTTATAACATCTATGTTTATTCTACCTGGTATACTACCTTGTGATTTTTTTTTAAAAACAAAGTCTAAACGTAAATATACAATAAAGAAATACACATAACTAGAATGTACTTTTCCTTGGCTCATGTGACAAAGGGAAATATTATCAGCCCAGCTAGCAAGAATCTTGTAAATAATTATATGTCATTTGTGAAAATTAATATGTTTTATATAGAAATGTAACAAAAGGAGATACTGCCAGCCCAACTATCTGGAATTTTGTAAATGGTTGTGTGTCATTTGTGAATATCAACATGATTCATATGCCTGTTATTTATTTGAAACTGTCATAAAATGTTTTAAATACTTCCTGTGATTTTGAACTCTGAAGTCACTCTGAATACATATTTAGTATTGTCTTGTTCTTTTATTATTTATTATTAAATATATTTAAACCTATCTTTGTGGCTGATATTTGTATGACATATTTAAGCTCTGAGAGTACTTGCATATTTGCTTGGTACCACTGTGCAGGCCATTCCCAATAGCCTGGTGTTTGGTAAAACTACCATTTGGATCAATAGGAACATTACACAGTAAGATTGGACACCCTTTGTTAAGGGCCTTAAAGTAGATGATAAGGAGTGGCTGGTCGCAGTTGGAAGTACCTTATAGTCTGGGCAGAAGGGGGCGTAGCTAGTAAACCTGTACCAGCCTTTCCCAGGTGTGTGTGTTTGTATATAAATCAAATCTCAAAGTGTGCATGTGTGGCAGGGAAACAAAGCACTGGTTGGACAGAGAGAGTGCTGGAGGTCTTGGTTTGGCCACTCAGCTGAGATCTCAACCCTATAGCTGTGCCAGCGTGGAGTCTTACTGGGGATCTGGAGAAAGTGGGAGAAACCAGCCCCAGACTACCTGTGGTCTCTGTGTGCTGTTAAGGGCAATTGCACTTTACTGTGTGTGTACTTGTCGTCCTCCCAGTGTGTACGTCCCCCACTGTTGCCAGTGGTTAGGATTGAGGCTCCTTGATTACTGGGCCAGTGTTGGGGTGTCACAGCTCGTATCCCAGATTGTTGGAGAAATGTATCAAAATCACATCTAAGACTTTTTTTCAGTCATGCCTGTCCTCTGCTAAATAATTATTTACAATTTGTTTTATAGTTTCAGAATTATCACACAATCTGAAATGTGTTTTGCGCAGAAAATGTGTATGGCAATATCTGTATGTTGTCCTGTAAAAAGTAATATCATTACTTCTGTAGATATTCTTATGTCATACTTGACATTATATAGTGGTTTTAGATTTGTGCCTCAGGCAGTGTAAATGTATGTGTAAGTGGGGTGGGAAGTGTTAACCCATTAAATGCAGTAAAAAATAACCAACAAGATGTTCTGGCAGTAAACCTCATGCAAACTATCTAAATCCTTGTAATATATTTAGTTTAACTGTATTTATACTTTAAATGTCCATAAGCGCAATCTATGTATATTGATTCTAGTTACAACAATGCTACTTAATGACTATATTTTACAAGGCGTGATAACAATGATAAAACTACATAAAATACTTTCTTACCAAAGTTTTGAAATTTGGACAACTCAAATTAAGTGTATGGCTTTGAATCTGCAAAGTATGGATAAAAACAACTGATTTTGTGGCTTTTGGTTTTGAGAAGTAAGTAAGCACTCTTCCACATCAAAATATACAATAGTCTAGTTTCCTTTCTTTGTTTTCCATTTGAAATACCGAGATACACAAGATGATTTATCATGAATAATTTTAAATGCCATAGAACCAGATAGTTTAACCCTATCTTGTAAATGCAATTCTGCATAGAACCAGAATATGTTTAACCCTATCTTGTAAATGCAATTTGCATAGAACCAGAATATGTTTAACCCTATCTTGTAAATGCAGTTCTGCATAGAACCAGGTTATGTTTAACCCTATCTTGTACATGCAGTTCTGCATAGAACCAGAATATGTTTACCCTATCTTGTAAATGCAATTCTGTATAGTCAGAATATCTTTAACCCGATCTTGTAAATGCAGTTCTGCATAGAACCAGAATATGTTTAATCCTATCTTGTAAATGCAAGTCTGCATAGAACCAGAATATGTTTAACCCTATCTTGTAAATACAGTTCTGCATAGAACCAGAATATGTTTACCCTATCTTGTAAATGCAATTCTGCATAGTCAGAATATGTTTAACCCGATCTTGTAAATGCAGTTCTGCACAGAACCAGAATATGTTTAATCCTATCTTGTAAATGCAATTCTGCATAGAACCAGAATATGTTTATTCCTATCTTGTGAATGCAACTCTGCAGATTCTGGAGATAGTATACAATGATGTGTATTATTAAGAAGTCTAGAAATATGTCTTAAGACAGAAAGATATATAAAATGTAACGTTCACATTTTTTTGGCATATTCAGTATAAGTCTATAGGTTATAATTATGTTTTGATGGTAACACGCAGCACTTACCAGTTGCTCTCTTAAATGTCTGGTATCTTTTCTGACAGCAAAGAATGGACTAGATTCATAAAAGGCTGCTGCCAGCCGTAAGTCGTAACATAGGCTGCTACTGCTGGTGGCAGCCTTTTCTGATTCAGGTACCATAGTAATCCTATACAGTCTGTAGGATCATCATGGTAGGTTATGTCCTCAGCTGAGCTATATGCCAATGAGACATTCCATGACAGCTGCATATGGTAATTAGTGCTGTCTCCCAGAAATGTCTGCGGTAAGGCATTTATGTAGCAGAGTGATTCTCAGAACTTTTTCTAAGTTAGATCAGCCAGCTCAATAAATTCATTTGGCCAAAAGTTCATGCTCACTCATAACTTTGTGTGTGTGTGTGTGTGTGTGTGTGTGTGTGTGTGTTTCTGAGACTGTGTGCCTGCCTGGGTAATTGTAGTAGGTGGGTAATTTAGGGAACAGATAGAGTAGGGGAGTGTGTGTGTGTGTGTGTGTGTGTGTGTGTGTGTGTGTGTGTGTGTGTGTGTGTGTGTGTGTGGGGGTGGGTGAATGGGTGGGTGTGTCTATGAGTGCAGTCAGGTGAAGGGGGCTGTGTGAGTGTGTGTTAATATGTCAGTGTGTGTGTGTGTGTGTGTGTGTGTGTGTGTGTGTGTGTGTGTGTGTGTGTGTGTGTGTTGGGGGACTGTCATACTTCTAAACTACTATAGACCAGCAAACAAACCCTGCAGTACTGGTGGGTACACTAGACAACAGGGATACTCTAACTCACTTTAAAAGTTAATAGAACAACAGTCTGATGTATTGCTGGGGGGGCAATCAACACCAGTGACACTCTGTAAATATTTCCCCAAAGTCACTTAAAAAGTTAAAAGAACAACAGATATATGGCTGGGATGAACACTAGAACCAGGGATTTAAATGGTTTCCCCAAAGCCACTTGAAGAAGAGGCAAACATTTTAAATCCTGTACCTTTGGCATACAAAGCAGCTTCCTATAATGCACAACTTTAGTTCAGTGCAGTACCACTACATGGGAGAGACTGTCTAAATATTACACTAACACAAAAACTTGGTAGAGAAAACCACTTTATAAAGCAAAGCTTTCGGGCAGAACCCAGAATGGTTCTGCCCGAAAGCTTTGCTTTATAAAGTGGTTTTCTCTACCAAGTTTTTGTGTTATATCAGTTTTGCAGCTTGTTTTTTCTTGTTAAATATTACACTAAGTCACTTAGAAAGTTAAACAAAGAACAAGGAAGAAAACTTCTAACTCCACTCCCTTGGCACACAAAAGAGTTTGTTAGCAGAACTTTAATCTTCTGCAGTGTCACTTGATAGCAGGGATACTCTTTACACATTGCCTTAGGTGACTGAAAAAAGTTAAATTAAAAATGGAGGAAAGCTTCAAACACTGTGGCCTTGGCATGAAAGACATCTTTAACAATCTAGAGCTTTATTCATCGATACTAACTGAGGAGGGTTTGCACTGGGTTGTATTTTCTGAACTATAATAGGTATGAAACTGTTAATGTCTGGCATTATTGACTGACTGCAGTAGACCATGAGTCAAGAGTAAAAACCAGGGGCAAAACTCAACAATAGTTGTGAAACACTGGTATGTGTGTCCACTGGGGAGCTTCATACCTCTAAACGGCTGTGCTGAAGACCATTCCTCTCAACTGTCCAGAATTTTACAGAAAGCCCAAGGTTTTGCCTCATATTTTAGTTTTTTCCACAAAATGTGTGGCATTCTGGCAAAATTGAGGATTAAAGTCATTAATACAGAGACATATGACTTTGGACTTTGAATACTTCAGAAAATACATGGTAAAGCAAAACCTGATATTCATAAAAAATCTGTCCATGATTTTGATCCCAAATTATTTTTGGATTCATTCAGAATTTTTGTGCTAAGAGGCTGAGAGGTATGCTGAAGACTTCTGGACAAGTCCAGGAATAACACTAGATAACACCAGGGAGAATTTTTAAATATTACTTTGAGTTACTAAAAAAGTTAAAAAACAATATGTCCACATTGTAATGACATTTTTGAACAATAAGAATAATGATTTATGAGGGGCAGGGGGAAAAATAAGAGGGTACGTCAGGGGAGTTCTGTCAACTCAGGGACAGATAAAAGGTATGTGTGTTTGTGTGTGTGTGTGTGTGTGTGTGTGTGTGTGTGTGTGTGTGTGTGTGTGTGTGTGTGTGTAAAACACTACTTGATTTAGAGACATATAAACTGACCAGTAATAAGGTCTTTCCGTATTGCGGCTAAAGTGTCTCTGAAACTAATTTTTCTGCAAAAGCAGAAACTGTCCCTTATGGATGCAGCTCTTAGTGCCTATAGTGGGATACCTTATGAATTGCAGAGATGTGTGTGTGTGTGTGTGTGTGTGTGTGTGTGTGTGTGTGTGTGTGTGTGTATCAGTGAAGGGGTGCCTGTGCCAGTGTGATGCATGGGGTGCAAGGGGTGATTACCACAGGAAAGTGCTGATTAGTAACAGCAGTAAAACCACTCGATTCAGAGACATACAAATTAACCAGTAATAAGGTCTTGCCTTATTGCGGCTAATGTGTCTTTGAAACTCACTTTTCTGCAACAGCAGACACTGCCCCTTATGGCCACAGTACTTAGCACCTATAGTGGGATACCTTATCAATTGCAGAATATATGTGTGCTTGGTGGGGGGTGGTTAGTGTTGTTGGCTTTACAGGTAGCACACTTGTCTTAGGTGTTAAAAGACAAGAATACTGCAAGTTTAATTCCCACTCCAGGTTTTTCGATTGCTGACCTATCTCACCTTCATTCTGTACTGACTTGGCTGTTTACTTAAACTTGAGGTCTTCAACCAGCTCGTGGCTTACTCCCTATCCCATGATGCTCTGGTACCTTACTCAGATCTTGGGTGATTCTTCCAGATCTGGCTAAGTGAAGAAAAACTTTTTGCATATTTTCTAAGTTTTTTGACAAAGATGTTATATTTTGCTTCTCTAATTACTTGTTATTCCAATGCACTTATTTAAATTTTGTTCCACTTGTTTTTTCAGTGTGTGTTGTTCAAGTTTATTGGCTGCATTTATTTGGGCCTAAATAGTTACTCTATCCTGTTGTCTTCTGCTACTGGGTCTTCTGTTAGCTTAGTATTCTAACTTTTCAATTAGTAGAAAAGTTTATATAGCTATATATATATATATATATATATATATATATATATATGTATATATAATTTTTTCTTGATAGTACGAGATTAAGCTGTTTACAGAGTGTGTGTGTGTGTGTGTGTGTGTGTGTGTGTGTGTGTGTGTGTGTGTGTGTGTGCAATTGCATTGTCAGTGGGTTAAGCATTCTGTTAATATTATCTCTCATATAAATCCTTAGAGGTGTGTTATTTTAGTGTGACTTTCCATACCTTTCTTGTCCATCTGGCTCATTTTTTGATTAGGGAGCTGCTTAGCCCGTTTTAATTAGAGGGTTGTTCTTTTCTTGTGTGTTGATTGTTTATTTAAACCTTTTTCCACACATTACATATTAGAGGTGTGTTGTTGTTGAAAAGAGCTATTGAGCCCATTTTAGTTAGAGGGCCTATTTTTTCTTTTTGTTTGACTGTTGGATCTTGAGTTGACTATGTCTAAACAAACTAGAGAGGTTAAGTCAGGTTTTAAGAAATGCCCTAAGTGTAATCAAAAGATGTCTATCAGAATGTGTTTACTGCCTGGGTACAGTTCACTTACAGGAGTCGTGCACTATTTGCCACTCCTTTAGCTCCAGATTTTTTCATGAAAGGACGAACAAGTTAATCTTGAGAGGACTAGTGAAATCTTCTTTTGCATAGGCTTTGGAACAAGATCAAAGTACTCCAAAAAAACCTACTTCACCTACTCAAAAATCGGACAGTAATAAAAGTCCAAAAAGGTAATCTTCTATGGCTTCAGACCAGTCAGAACCATTAAAAAAAGTCAGTAAAAATGTCTCAGATGACATCAAAATCTGTTAGATTCAAGACACCATCTACATCGGCTCCACGAGTTTCGGAACCATTGGTTTTTCAAGTGAGGAATGGGTCCTCTGTACTGGAAATGATATCTCCCACATTAAGTTCCCCTTTCTTACAGACCACAGGATATCTGGCTCCCTCTTCTTGATCCTCTAGAAGCCTCTGACTATGATGTGGATTGTGTGGTGCAGAGACTTTTGAGGACACCAGAACTGGAAACACTTTTGTCAGAACTGACCCAGAGTGCTTTGCAACCAACTACATCTATACTGACAACATCAATTTGTCCTCCGACCCAAGTTGCAGTTTCACAGCCAGAATGCATGGAACTGATAGTGATGGAACCATTGGAGCTGAGACCTGCTCCAGGATCTTTGGCTCCTACCGATCCAACTACCTCGGCACTGTCTGAGGGCTCTAGGAGCCAACATTCTCTGGTCGGGTCCAGGGAGGGGAGTCGGGCCGAGTTTTCTTCGGATCTGATCTTGTCTCTTGGGGCCACGGTGTGGGTGAGTTCGGCTCCTATCCCGGCTTCAGAGCTGACCCCTGTGGGGCCAGGGGGACCTTCTGGTTTTTTGGATCCAGGGGTTTCCTTGGATCATGGGCAGGGAGCTTTTGAAGCCATGAGGAGAGCACTGTCCCTGCAGACAGTCACATTCTCAGGTCCAGACATTCCTCCCCCAAAGGCACTGGTGTCCATCTTAGCATTACCGACTCCACACAGACATAGAGACCCAGAGACCCAGGATGCAACTACGAGTGAACCCATCTCTTCTGAAACCTTTCCAGAATGCCCTTCTGAAGAGATCCCTTGAAAGAGATCATGCAAGAGGAAGCATTTGGACTCCCACAGGAATCAGTCACATCTGACACAGACCTCATTGAATCAGAAGGGTCCCCACGGTCACCCTCTGAAGATGTCTCATTTGCAGACATCTTAAAGATCTTTAAACAGAGAGGCAGCTGGAAGCCCATCACCCCTTCTGATGAGGAGTCTGTTTACCTGAAGGCTTTTGGGTCTCACCCTTCCACCACTTGGGTGTCTTAGTCTTTTGGCGAACTCATGGAATTGGTTTGTTTGAAGTGTGGGAGTCTCCAGACAGTGGAATCTGTCCCTAGGAGGCCAAATAAATTTATCACTTCTCCAGAAGACAAAACTTTTCTGATGAAAGGGGTCCCTGTAGATGCTATGGTGGTGGTGGCAGCCACCAAAAAGGTGTTGTCTGAGATGTCCACGTCTGTCCATCCTATGAACAAAGAGTCACACATGAGGGACAGATACAGAAAGTGCATCTTTTCTTCAGCGACATTTACACTCAGATCCCTGAATTATCTTACCAATTTCACTAGGCTACAGAGAGTTGTCCTGAAGGAGCTTGGAGACACTCTCCAGGGTTCATTAGCTGCAGAGGTAGCAGATAAGGTATCCTCCCAACTCCCCACCCTTAATTTAGCAGTAAACTCATCCATGATGCTCATTTCTTATGCAGCTGATGGAGCGAGTAGTTCATCAGGTTCAGGAATTGCCCTTAGGAGACATTCCTGGATGTGCTTGTGTAACTTTGCGGAACCCTTCAAGTCATCCTTTATTAACACCTCCTTTGATGGCTTATCCCTGTTCGGGCCTGAAGTCAAAGAAACACTAACCAGGTGTGAACAGGAAGGAAAGACTCTCTCTGCCATCGGAGTCCATTTTTCCACACCTTCTAGACCCTATCCCATGGATCAAAAGGGAGGGAAAATGTGGTTTCAAAAATCCCAGAGAGCCTTTCAAGACACACGTGGTGAACCATCCTCCAGGGGCAGAAGAGGAGGTAATAATGGAAGACTCCAGCCACATGAGAGAGGAGGTCCGCAAAACCAGGGCAACAGAGAATCTTTCTTTGGTAAGCCCTTTCAGCACTCCTGAAAGGGGGCCTGTCTGTCCCTCTCTGGAGGCAGTCAGGGGTCACGTATCTTTGTACCCAGATGTCTGGTTAAAAATAACAAAAGACAAGTGGGTACAAAATATCATATCCAGAGGATACGCTATACCCTTCTAACATGCCAGCCCCACTAATGAAAAGGATTCTGGATATTCCACCCAGTCACAGGAAACAAGCAACCATAGGAATTCAGAAGTTGCTAGAAAAAAAAGAGTCATCCAACTGGTCCCCACAGACCATATAGGATCCGGGACCTACTCAAGGTTCTTTTTAGCTCAAAAAAAACCAGGGGACTGGAGACCCATGCTGGATCTCAGCAGACTGAACAAATCTGTAACAAAGACAAAGTTCCAGATGGTTACACTGCAGTCGATACTATCTTTTCTGGGAAAAGACAATTAGATGTGCTCTATAGACCTCCAGGATGCTTACTACCACACAAAAATGGACAGGCCATCCAGGAGTCATCTGCGCTTTCGGCTAGGAACCAGTAACTGCCAATTCTGAGCTCTGCCCTTTGGTCTCACTACAGCCCCCAGAGTGTTCACCAAATGCATGGCAGTGGTTATGGCTCACCTGAGGCATTCAGGATTCCCAGTGCTTCCATATCTAGATGACTGGCTCCTAACTGCCACCACCAAGCATTTACTTACACAAGCAAGAGACATCACCTTGAATCTCTGTGCTCATTTAGGGATTACAATAAATGAAGAAAAATCTGCCTTATTGCCATCTCAACATATAATTTTTATAGGTGCAGATTTAGATGCTACTACAATGATGGTAAAACGTCCACCAGACAGGATACTCACCCGTCGAGCACAGGTTCTAGACCTCTTTTTGAAAACAAAGATGCAAGCAAGGACAATTCTCAAAGTACTAGGCACAATGACAGCAGCAATGAATGTAATTCCCCTAGCTCAGATGCACATGAGAATCTTACAGTGGCTCCTATTCACCCAATGGTCCATGCAGGAACTTCTGATGTCATATATGATAATGCTAACAGAATCTTGCAGGAGAGACCTATGATGGTGGCTACATTCAGATCAAGTGCCCTTCGGTCGACCCTTCATTCTCCCATCCCCATTAGCCACAGTGACCATGGATGCCTCCCAGATAGGGTGGGGGGGCATTATCTGGGAAGGACAGCCCAAGGCATGTGGCAGGATCACAAGACCCATTTGCATATCAGTGTCCTAGAGATGAGAGCAGTGTCTCTGGTGTTGCAGGCATTCCAAGACTCTCTTCCATTAGGAACAATTGCAATCCAGACAGACAACATGTCAGTTGTTTGGTATATAAACAAACAAGGAGGAATCAAATCTTACCCCCTTTGTTGAGAGGCCTTGAGAGTATGGCAGTGGGCAACCTCCTCCCAACTCTTTCTGATAGCAACGCACATCCCAGGGAAATTCAACATGACAACAGACAAACTCAGCAGAGCAATTCTAATGCCTCATGAATGGTCCCTGAAACAAGAAATAGCGGACTGATTTACTGAAAATGGGGCCAGCCTTGCTGTGATCTTTTTACCATGTGCATGAACACAAAATGCAGCAGCTACTTTGCCCTAATCCCCCCACCGGGGGAACCTCCAAGGGATGCATTTGCACACAATTGCCCCTTGGGGCTCCTGTACACTTCCCCCCTTTTCCATTGATACCCAAAGTTCATCAGAAAGTCATTGCTTTGGGAAGGACTTTAATTCTGATAGCCCCTTACTGGCCTCATCAAATTTGGTTCCCCTTCCTACAGCCTCACCTTCAGGAAGAGCCTTAGATTCTGGACCCAGTACCAGATCTTCTGATCCATTCATCGAGGATTCTACATCCATCCCTTCAGACCCTCAAGTTGGCAGACTGGCTGCTACAATTTCAAATATAGCCAGGCTACAAAACCTTTCATCTGCAGCTCAGCATATCCTGATTTCTTCTCACAAGACATCTACGAGAAGATTATATCTCAGCAAATGGAAAAGATTTTCAATCTGGACATTAGAGAATCATATTAACCCTTATTCAGCACCTATATCATACATTCTGGAGTTCTTGATGAAGCGTTTTAATGAGGGAGCAGCTGCAGCTACTATTCGAGTACAATTAGCACAATCTCAAATTTTCATTCTGGGAATGTAGAATCAAATATTATGTCACACAGACTTTTAGAGGATTTTCTGAGAGGGAGCAATCTTTTGAGACCACCCATTAAGCCCCCACTACCACCATAGAAACTGAATTTTGTACTATCCAGGATAATTCATCCCTCTTTTTAACCTGCATCATGTGACTTAAAGTTCTTAACATGGAAGACTATTTTCCTAGTGGCTATAACCTCAGCTAGGAGGGTTTTGGAGTTACAAGCATTATTTATCAAACCCCCATATATATTGTTCCACAATGACAGAGTGTCACTCCGAACAAACCCCTCCTTTTTACCAAAAGTATGTTCAGAATCCAACTTGAATCAGTCCATAGACTTACCAGTTTTGCCCAGGTATGACAATAAGGCAGAATATATGCTTCACCAACTTGATGTTCATAGACAGTTATGTTTCTGTTTACACAGAACAAAGGATTTCAGAAAGATGGCTTAGCTATTTGTATCATTTTCAGACTGCAAAAAAGGTGTGCCTGTAGCAAAAACTACTCTATCTAGGTGGTTATCAGAATGCTTTTCATTCTCTTATCAATCAGCAAATAAACAGCTGCCAGACAAAATAAAAGCTCACTGTACGCGAGCTGTCTCTACCTCTTCTGCATTTCGTGTAAAACTGCCAATAGATACCATTTGTGCGGCAGCCACATGGGCGAGGTCTCATACCTTTATCACTCATTACAAAATAGATTTGGCCTCCAGGGACAGGGCCTTCTTTGGGTCCACTGTCCTGAAGAATATACTCCCGTGAGCCACCCAAGAAAGATGGTGCTAGGAACACTGTCCCATCAGTACAGAATGAAGGTGAGATAGAACAACTTCACATAAAGAAGTTATGTACCTACCATAATATTCCATGTGAGTTGTCTATCTCGCCTTCATTCTTACGTCCCCCCCCTCCTACCCCCAGCCTTCGGTTCTAGAGGATCAAGAGGTTATTGATTGACATTTGTTGTGCTTTGATCCTCTTTTGTTCCTATAAATAATAGGGAGTTACATGAGAGCATTAGTATACAAGCTGTGATGCCCGTGCCCTGGCCCAGCAATCAAGGAGCCTCAATCCTCACCACTAACACCAGAGAGGGCATCTCATATATGAGGAAAGGATAACAAATACACACAGTAAAGTGCAATTTCCCTTAGGAGCACACAGAGATCACAAGTCAGTCCAGGGCTGGTAGCTCTCTTGCTCCCCATGTCCCCAATAAGACTCCCCACTGGTACAGCTATAAGATCCAGACCTCAGCCTAACTGGGCAAGCTAAAATCTCCAGCACCCTCTCTGTCCAACCAGTGCTTCATGTCCCTGCCCAAGTAGCTGACACACATGCTTTGAGATAAGTTTATACAACCACACAGACACTTCTGGGGAAGGCTGGCACAGGTTCTCCAGCTGTGCCCCTTTTACTCAGACTATACAGTACTACCCTGCCACCACCCAGCTAATAATTATCAGCTACTCAAAGGCCCTTAAAAGGGTGTCCAGTTATTACTGTGCAATATTATTATCCAATTGGTAGATGTGACTAAACAGTTAAAGCTTATTTGGAGTGACCTGGACAGTAAACTCTATAAATATGCAATGTACTCTAGAGCTTAACTTATCTCTATACAAATCAGCCACAGTTAAAAGGTTTTAAAATATTTAATAATAAATAATTAAAACCACAAGACAATACTTTCTACTATACAGTGGTAATCAAATGAGTTCAGAGATTACACAGAAATACTTAAATCAGTAGTACAGTTCTGACATCACAGAAAAATGCTTAGTCTAAACTTTCTAATTCCTAGCTACTGCTACAAGAAAACACACTTCTAAAATAACTTACTTACATAGTGCAACAGGCAGAGTGCTGTGTTGGATAGTCAAACAAAAATGCTTAATAATCTCCGGTTCTCACTGTTTAAATTATATTGCCGTTCTGATAAACATTACATCATCTTTTACACTTTCCTGGTGTTCCCAGGCTGACAGAAACTGCATTTACATTCTTTTACATGTAGAGCAATAAAGGACATTCCACATGTAAATTCTGGTCATTAACTTTAGCCTTAAAACAATAGGCAGGAAGCCTTCATCTAGCCAGACTGGAGCAGACTTGTAAGCATCAAAGGAAGTCATGAAATAATTTTAATTTCAAAGGACCAACAAGAAATGCCTGACTTCACTTTCTTTACAGCAGAAGGCAATGTTATCACATTGTTTTAAGTTCAATATTTCACAGCACACTCTTCTATCCAAAAAACACAAGCCTGCAGTTCAACATTCATATTTACAAATGATAGAATTATCTGCACAATTCTATCTGGCTAGGCTAGCAGCCTTCACCCTTCTTTACCAGTCTTCATATAAGTAAATAAAATCTGAGGAAGGCAACAGAGCATCATGGGATAGGGAGTAAGCCACAAGCTGGTTGAAGACTTTGAGCTTTAGTAGACGTCCTAGTCAGAACCAAGGATCGGTTCTGAACCCATCAGTACAGAATGAAGGTGAGATGGACAACTCACATGGAACGTTATGGTAGGTACATAACTTCTTTTTAGTGGGGTGGTGCACAACTGGGTGTATAATCCTTCAGAAGAAATATTAAAGTAAGGTCCCGTTTGCTTGATCTGGCAGTAGCTGAAGTGCATGTAAAAGATCCCATGGCACATATTAAAAAAAGTAGGGAACATTTGCAGACACCCAGGCAAAACCTCTCCTAGTAATATAAAGGTCACTGGGTCTCCTCCAAAAGAGGCCACTAACCTAATGGGACTAATACAGTCAGCAAAGTATAAATATATAAGCAAATGTTCATCACTCAAAACTCCTGCACTCATTTGAAAAAAATACAAATGCATCAAATACACACACCTCAGCACAAACCTGATCACACATCCAAGGAAAACAGTCTTGTATATGAGATCAATAGAAAAAATTAACCCAAACTGTTTAAAAAATACAGAAAACTGTATTCCACCCTCCCATTCACACCTACATCCACTTACTTATATATATATATATATATATATATATATATATATATATATATATATATATACTAACTCCATTGTTGTATAACTGCCACATAATGACAATTAGCCCTAAAAACAAAACCCTCCCCATGCACACTATTCAGTCAAAACCACTGTTGATAAAAAGTGACACTGCAGTTTCAGGGTCAGCAAAATTAGTGCTCATAAGCACACACAAACAAAAGCACCTCATATATATATATATATATATATATATATATATATATATATATATATATATATATATCACACATTTTATATATATATATATATATATATATATATATATATATATGGTTCTACCTGACATAGCCGAAACCACACAACACCGACAACCACATCACCGACACCACATATTCGACAGTCCATAAACACGAAACCACACATAACCGAAAATAACCGACGGTACACAAACACGAAACCCCATACACTGCACACACCACAATAACAATTAAAAACAAAACACATCCCCATTCCACAAACCACACACACAACACAAGCACACCAAAATCCTTACAAGCCCACACTAAACCTTACCCTAACCCTAAGGTCCGTCTTACCTACCCGCTCCCCTAACCCTAACTCACTTAACCCGCCTATCGCCCCTAACCCTAACTCACTTAACCCACCCCTATCGCCCTAACCCTAACTCACTTAACCCACCCCTATCGCCCCTAACCCTAACTCACTTAACCCACCCCTATCGCCCTAACCCTAACTCACTTAACCCACCCCTATCCCCACAGACCGTCAATCTCCACACTTACCTGCCTCGCACCCTAACGTCCGTCACTACCGCATACTCACACAGCCTTTCCCCATGTCGGCATCCTCGGCGTTGGTGTTGTCATCCGTCGTGTCGGTCTTCTGCATTGTCGATGTTCTGCCACTCGCGATTCGCGTCGGTCTTCTTCGCTGATCTTCTGGTCGAAATTCGCTGTCGGTCTTCTGCGCTGTCGACGAAGTCAGGTAGAACCATATATATATATACTGAAATACAACGAATGACCCAAACAACAACATTCAGAAAAAGGTCAACTTTGCAAATATCAACATGCTACTAATCATGCACTGAGTAAAATTCTTGGCACATACAAAGCAAATTTTCAAAAAAATAGTTTTAAACATGTTTTTCTGCAGGGGGGGCAAACCCTCCCCCTGCCCCCCACACCCACTGCTAATTATATATACTAACTCTGAGATCACACAGTCTTGGAGAAAAGGCATATTTCCACGTCGAGAATTGTGTACTCTTGCACACCTGTGACCGTCTGTGTAGATGACTACATTTTGTTGACTAAACAGATGTCGACCAATGGGGAATTCGATTAAAAATTAAAATCATTTCATATATATAGATATATATATATATATATAGTTGCTGTTCAGAATGCAGACAGGTCAAAATGTAAACTGTTCAGAATGTAGACAAAGGTAGGTGGATTGGTATTAGGGCTGGAAATGTGTTTTTCTAAATGTTGGCGGGTTAGCGTTAGAGATTGGTAAGGGGATAGCATTAGTGTTGTGCATGTTTGTTGGTATACGTGCCTGTGTCTGAGCCTGTTTTGTGTAGTGGTAATGTTATGAAAGGGTTTTTCTAAGGTAAGGTACAGGGGAAGGGTTAGAGTTAGCAAACAAAGGTGATACAGGGGGGCATCTAGATATCTAGAATTTCCTGCATTACTGAGTATTTGTACTGTTTTGATGATTAGCCATGCTTTATAGCTATGTTTCAAGGCATAGAAAAGATATACATGCAAAAAATGTTTATGAACCTAATATCTGTGAAATGAGAACAGAAGTACCAAGATCTTAGTATTATTTTTTTCCCGTAACCATACCCAGTCTGAGGTAAAATGTAGTCAACAAAACACTCATGTATGAAAGGTGTCAGAAGAAAGACAGTTCTAACAAACTAGTTATCACCTACTTGACTGCTCAGGTCACTAATATTTCTGAGTTACCCGCTACAGATAAAGTGCCACAAGGCAAACTGTTCAAGGAATGAAATTGCCTAAGTCACTGCTGAATTTTTAAGCAGCTCTGAAATCTCAGTTAACTACTGATGCTCATTTGATTTGTAATTGTGATCTGTTCTCCACGTTTGACACTGTACATAAATGTATGAACCTATACATATGATATGTGCAACAGAACAGAACAGGATCCCTAAAAAACATATTTGTTCTGAACATAACAGCTCGTAGCTCAACATTTCACTTAGTTTCATGACTACATATATTCTATGTGATGAGACATGAACAAAGGAATGCTCATCCATAGGAAGTTCCAGAAATTTTAGAGCATACCTCTCAACCTGGAAACATCAAAAATCTGGACAAGGCCCATGAAAAATAGGTACAAATCTGTACGCTGATTAACATCTAATTTGCATACATAATTATGTAACCCCACCCACTCCAATGGAATTGTGGGATACCAACTTTCAAACGCAAACTGAAGAACAGACAACCAAAATATGGCAGAGTCCCCTGCAGCCATCCCAATGTCCCATTACCTGGCTCACCCCATTTACCATAGACACTAAATTGTGCATACAGGGACACATTTTAAACATTGCTTGTATAATCTTAGAAAAGTTGCTAGAATAAAATGTTTTTTGTTACCATGCAATTCCTAAAAGACAGCCATTTAAGTTTTAGACTTCCTATCATTATTTAGGGAATTCAGTTCTCACTAATTTGGTAGAGAGCCACAAATTTTAAGAGGAACAGACCAAAGAGCTGGACTTAAATGCATAAAATATGACCCTACCTGCAGATAATCAAACAAATACAAATGCACACACACAAATAAAAGCTATAACGAGCTGGACTTAAATGCATAAAATATGCCCCTAGCCCCCTACCCAGAAATGCACACACAGTTAAATAAAATGCATAAAATATGCCCCTAGCCCCCTACCTAGAAATGCACACACAGTTAAATAAAATGCATAAAATATGCCCCTAGCCCCCTACCTAGAAATGCACACACAGTTAAATAAAAAGCTACAAAGAGCTGGAGTGGACTTAAATGTATAAAATATCCCCCTACTTGCAGATAATCATCAAACAAATAGAAAGCTAAACTCGCAACAAATAGAAAGCGAAACTCGTAGTGGCTGAGTGGTAACTAAGACTAAATGCATGAGTTCAAACAACAACGGTCGAGTAGTAAAAGAAGAACATGGACTTAAGCACACTTAAATAAATAAAAGCTACAACTTGCTGGACTTAAATGCATAAAATATGCCCCTACGTACAGATAATCAAACAAATAGAAAGCTAAACTCGCAATGGCTGAGTGGAAGACTAAATGCATGAGTTCAAACGACAATGGTCGAGCGGTAAAAGCAGAGCACGGACTTAAGGTTCAGTTCAATGAGCACTAAACTAAATGCACAAGTTCACAGACTCCTAAAATATGGTCCTGCAGATAAAATAAATCAATGGTACACTGTTTACCCACAGGCATGTCCCAACACACACTAACACACAAGCGTACATGCACGCACTGTCTTTCTAATTGAAAGCAAGAAGCAGCATTCTGCCCGTTACCTTAAAATCCAAACGAAAGCACCAGCAAGCAACATTTGAAGTTTCCACCCGTAAGCACCAGCATTAATCCCAAACTGATAGGCACAATCCACATAACATCCTGCGCAATTGAATGAAAGCAGCAGCGCACTTGAACAAAAGCAGCAGCATTAATCCCAAACTGACAGGCTCATTCCACAATCCACATAACATCCGTTCACAAGCATATGAAATTTCAGCCCAGCCAGCATTTGAACAGAAGCCCGCCCGCTTGCAGCATTTGAACAGCCCAGACGGAATTCGGAAATGTGTGCAGAGCTTAATTCCGATAGGCTGATAGCACCGATGGCGCTGACGTCATCGCGCACGGGATGACGACAGCAAATATAGCGCGAAATCTAAAAATAAAGTGGAAAAAATCGGAAATGATGGGGTGTCATTCGGGAATCGTGACACCCCATCATTTGGACCCCAAAACTCGGTAAAAACCGAGTAATTCGGGGCGGTTGGGAGGTCTGTTTTAGAGATGTCAGTAATGGTCTGTGGAGTACTTTTGCTTATTTTGCAGTTGTGTTTGGATCCATCCACCACTCCATTGTAAAGTATAACTAAGTGCTTACATGTGTACAGTTTTGAAATGGTGCAGAATTTCCACAAACGTATATTTTTGGAGTGATATCTGAGATAATTATATATGTTGCTGAATTCACTTCATATTGAGTTACAGATTTACTTTGAACATAAATCAGTTTCATAGGTGGCACAGAATCTCCCCAACTGTATGCAGGTGCTCCCCCAATTACTTTGTCAAAACTTCACTGCACAAAAAGAAAAACAAACATCACAGCAGCATGGCAATCAGATAACAACAAACAGATTTGGATCACTGGTGCAGCATGCAGGCTCCCTAACTGTAATTTGAAGATGCTTCTGTTTCAAGAGACAGAAGTGACTATCCTATGTGATCCTGAGGACTTCTGAACAGAATGGTGAAAAGTAAACTGACCATATGTTATGCAATAGGAGAGTGTTACCTCTCTCTTTTTAAAATAATGGTTTTGCACATGCCAGACAGCAGCACTTGCCTCTGTACTGATATACATTAGCATATTATTATATATCACCATTATTATAAACAGATGCTCTCCCTTTTTAAAATAATGGTTTTGCACATGCCAGACAGAAGCATTTGCCTCTGTACTGATATACGTTAGCATATTATTATATATTACCTTTATTATAAACAGATGCTTTCCCTTTTCAAAATGGTTTTGCACATGCCAGACAGCAGCACTTGCCTTTGTACTGATATAAGTTAGCATATTATTTTATATTACCTTTATTATAAACAACAGATGCTCTCCCTTTTTAAAATAATGGTTTTGCACATGTCAAACAGCAGCACTTGCCTCTGTACTGATATACACACATATACACACACATACACACACACACACACACACACACACACACACACACACACACACACACACACACAAAACACCTTCATTTTTCTGACAGTTCATTTGCCCGACAGAAATTTCAGGCAGCCCAATTGCCTGACAGTTAATTTGCTCAACAGTTTATTTGCCTGACACTTCATTTGCCCAACAATTAGAAAAAGGCAACTAAAAGGTATATGTAATTTTCCCCACAGTAGTGCAATCCTGGAGTTAGAATATATAGTTGGGGGGTGTGGGGCACCTACTTTGGTTTTATATTGTCCAGTTTGGTTTTTTATTGTTCATTAAAACCAAAGTAGCTGGGGGGCTTTGCCCCCACACTCCCCCAACTATTTATACTAACTACAGGATCACACTACTGTGGGGAAAATGACATATGCCTTTTATTTGCCAATTGGGCTGCCTGAAATTTCTGTGGGGGAAATGAACCATCAGGCAAATGAAGGATACATACATACATGCATACATTCATACATACATACATACATACATGCATGTAAACACACACATACACACCCCCTCCTGCACTATATTCCATATTGGTTAAATAAGACAGTGACAGGTTCATAGGTACCCTTTTTGCTGCATACCAGAGTCACCAAGATGAACATTTCAGATGTAGAGTCAAGGTATGTGCGACTCATAGTGTACCTCTGAGGAACACCTATGGGATAGAGAGTTCCACAGCACGACCACAGTACATCATGCATGTTTACAGTGTACTGAGCACACCACACTGGAGACTATGAATAGGCTATAGGAACTTTCTGTCTAAGCTACACATGAACAGAACTGAACTTGCTGCTGCACCTGAGGGAGGTACGCACACAGGATGTGATATTGTATGCAGAGTACTGTACTGCTGGGGATACTCTGCAGAAGAGTTTAGTCACAAAACAGTCCAAAGCTGACAGGTTTCCATTTGGGTGCCGTGACCACTGGAGAAGTTTTGGTACAATAGAACTTGTGAGAGAAAGGAACAGGTTGAAATTAATTTCTTTATATTTTTTCTTCAAATGTGAAATAATGTTCTGCATTTTAGCTAATTGTAGAGTGCACTCAGTTTGAACTCAGTTACCCGACTTGGAAAAATATATAGCTTGGCATTCATTGTTAAATGGAAGCAGGAGCAAAATATGTTAACTATGCAGCTTTGTGAAATTTATTATCCGCCAGCAGGTCATGATGAACTCTTGTATGCAGCTGTATCTTGTCAAATAGGACGTGCGAGATAAACCAAGGCCAAAGGAGTTGTTCTTCAGAAAGGAACATTTGATATATGGGATAAGGACTCATAACGAACCAAGTTCAAAGAAAAGACATGTTATTCTGACAATTTACTAAACTGCTGATGCAGGCAGAAAAGACACTGTAAAGATTGGGACTTTTTCCTTTGTATCGGGTCTTTTGATTCTTCTATGCTGTAGCTGAAGTTACATTTGATGTGTAAAACTTTCATTGTTATGCTAGGTATAAACTTTGTGTGCAGTAAACGTATGTTGTAACAGCAGAACTGTCTCAGTGTTTTCATTGAGTAAAGGTACAGACTACCGAAAAAGTGTAGTTTTACATTGTTTAACAGCTGCGAGCCAGCCAGGAGAAACAACCGGGGAGATGAGCCTGAATAAGTGCCTCTCACAGTGCGACATTCCAGCGCAGTCTTTCTTTAAACCAGTTCTTCTCTTCCTAACTTCATCCATTGACTGGAGGGTGAAATACTGCAGCACAGTACAGGGCATTACCATATTTATCCTTCAGATGGTCGGTGAATCACGAGGTAACAAACTTTCTACTGCTGAAAATTAGTTTCACCAGCATCTAGCGAAAGATAGCAGAGAATTTTGTCACAACTGATCTTCATGTCAAGAATGGCCACCTTGTCCTGAACATTTGTGGTAAATATTTTCTTCTTTTTTTTCTAACAAAGAATGCAATTCATGAAAATGCCAAGAAGTGCACTCAGTCTTTTATTTTTGATGTTCTGAACCTTATATAAATGTGTGGAATTATTTAAATACATGGTATGACCAGCATGTTAGCACCTGTAAATCTTTGTTAGGTAAAACAGATAACCCAGCATTGTGTAAGTGGATTTCTACCTTTGACTGGTATGTACGTAAAGCTAAAGTGCCACAGATACACAAAAATGTGCTATTTGCAATGATTCAAATGTTGCTTTTTGCATGACTTGTCATAGACGTATTATACAAAACCTGAAACACAACCAGGATAAAATAATGCTTGAGGCACAGAAAATGGTCACTGTTCCCATATATCCTGTTGTAACACATTTGCAAGAGGGTAATCAAGATGTCAAAGTTTATAAGTCTGATTTGCAGGAGTTTAAAGACTAGATTACTAAAGTTAGCAGCCAGCAGGATCTTGACCTCATGGGTCATTTTCAGACTTACTGTGATAAATGGAATGGGTCTGGTAAAATGCAAAGTGACAACAGTGATTGTACACAAGAATTTTTGCATTTCTTAAAGGTTTCACAAATTGAAATTGGGACTTAACAAACTGTTATTGAACAGGATAGTAAAGCTATTGGCATGATAGAGGGATTAACAGATAAAATTTTACGTCTGGAACAAAAGTATGAAAAACAGCTGGCTGATGCACACAGTGACACAGCTGTTGCTAGGCAGGAAATAGACACATTACAAGCTCAGCTGGAGACCCATGAAACTGAGGTTGCTAAAGCAACAGAGTTAGCTAACCATCTAACAATCAGAACCTAGTAGAACTGCATAAAACCTACCCATCCCTCAGGCAAAAATCTCCTGTCCTTTGCCCTCGCACGCCAATGGAACTCCCTACCTCCATTCAACCGTGCCACTACAAACCTCTCTTCCTTTAAAAACTCACTCCATTCATACCTAATTTCTCAGTGGGATTGCTCCTGCTCCCACCCATCTTAATCTTTCATCTTGGTCTCCTTCGATTCCATACATGGTTTTAGCAGGTTCAGTTCCAAGTGTAAATAACTACTCTTGATTTACAATTTATTTACTTTTTATCTCAGATATTGTCTCTGTTAAATGAGATATTTTATCTGTAATTAGTATGACCTAAACTTTCTCTGCCATTTTTTCTTTAGAGACTATATGTTTAAATCCAGTTTTTACTAGTACTTTAGTACTTACTATGACAAAAAGAAAACTTCTGTTGTAACATTGTTTGTAATTTTGTTTGTAATTATTGTTTATTTTTGGAGCTTTTCTCCCCAGGACTCCATTGAAAACGGGTTCTTCTAGGCCCAGTGGACTATCCTGGTTAACCAACTGCAAATAAATAAAAATAAATAAAATAAATAACCAAGAGCTTTTCAAATTACAAGCCCAGTTAAAAAAATCATTCTAAAGCATTAGATACTACTGTTACTAGTCCTGTAATAGCCTCAGCAGGCTTTTCTGCTGAAGTTTATCATCAGTCCAGGATGTTAGAAACTCTCCCTAAGTGGTATGAACAGAAGGGTATTTTTAATAACATTGTTACATTGGAAGCTTGGATTCTTAAAACTGTAGGCACTCTGTGGAATGATACACTTGCATGCTGTTTTTGGAATTTTATTCCACAACGTTTTATGGCTTATATTCAGCAAAAAAGTTTCCAAACTAAACACCAGACGAAGACAGCAGTATTGTTAGCCTACACTAGGGGACAATCTCTAATGCAGGCAGTTTTAGACCAGTTTCAAATGACAGTTTTTGATTCTTTAGAAGAACAGGCTGAGCATTTTCAGTTGGCATACGTGCTTGTGCATGCCATTGATGAAGAAGACATAAAGTACATCATGTTTCAAAAAGCTGCTATGAGCTCCTTTTTGGATCATTTGGAAGGTGTACCAGGGTATATTAACCTTATTTATGAGGAATCTTCAAATACACTCACGGAGTTAGTAGATAAATTACTGCAAGCACGTATTATGTGTAAAGATAATGCTATCCATAAGCAAAAAATTTACACTCCACGTTCTGCTCCCGTTGTTAGTGAAGTGAGGGGAAGGGGATGTGGGAGATGGATTAATCAGGCACAGCAAGTCCCACAGCAGGTTGCAGGACAACCACTTCAAGGGCAAGTTATACAGGGGCAACAACGGCAGTATCAGCTCCCCCAGCCACTCAGTTAACTTCTCAAGTTACTCAATCTATAGAGGGCCCTCAAAAGAGACAACCTATTTGTTATTCCTGCAAACAGGTTGGTCATACTAAAAATGATTGTAAATATTATTGCAGATGGCATTAGGAACAAGAGGCAAAGGGTAAGTTTATTACCGTAAAAATTTTTGATAATCCACAAATGCCACAAAAGCAACATGTAATACAGCCAGAGGCACAAACACAGCAGCACATTTCACAGCAATATGTGACAGAAGGTAATAGGGAACTGCAGCAGCAACCCCTATATACCACAAGCACTCAACAGCCAGTATTCCCAGTACAGCAAAGGGATGGTGTGACACCTAGTGTCAATATACAAGGTAATGTTGTTAGCACACAGGATATAACTGTACATCCTGACTTTGTTCCTGACAGTTCAGTAAATCCTGCTTATTAGCAGCAAATAGCCTTGCAGCATGAACTTAATCAATCTTCTTATGTTGACTATGAAAAGGCTGAGAAAACACTTCAATTGTGTCCTTTGCAGTCCAATACTACCGAAGATTTGGGGTGGGAATTAAATCTACCATAGAGGTGTGACTCCCCTACCCAAGTCTGTTTCTAGACTAACTTCAAGAAAGGGAAAGATGGACGACCACTTATTAACATTTGGGTAGAGGGGAACCTTTGGGAAAATGTTCTTCTTGATACAGGAGTAGCCGTCTCAGTGACAAGTAGGCATTTGCCTCTTGACTTATCTAAACGTACATGTATTTCAGGTTTTAATGTCTCTGGGTATCTAGCCATAGGTAGTAAACATGTACAAATAAAATTCTCCTGTCAAGGGAAACCAGTGAAAAGGGTATTTCTGATGCTTAATTCTTGCACTTCCACAATTTTGGGAATGAATACATTGTTCAAAATGGGAATTGTCATAGGCCTTCCTAATGGTATTATATGGTAAGGACAAGGTCCCACGTTATGCATGATTGAGGCAATACATGTATCAAACAGTTCTAAAAAGGCCCGTACTGTCAGCCCTGCTGAAAATGAAATATGGTTAAAGTTAAAATAACAGTTCCCTCCATTGTGGTCTCAAGGGCCCACAGACTGCAGGAAGCTACAGGAAGCAGTTTCTGTAGGAAGCGACAGAGATTTTATTCCACCGTTTCAAAAGCAGTATCCAATCCCAAAGGAAGCAGTGACAGACATGCAAAATTGCATACGACAATGGCTTTATGTGGGAATAATTCAAAAGGGAAATAGCCCTACAAATTCACCCATATGGCCCAGTTAAAAAAAAAAAGATGGCACTTACCGATTGGCTATTGATTTACAAAAAGTGAAACATTTCATGACTCCGCAGGCTCATCTAATTCCAGGGGTCCCAGAACTAGCATCAAAAATAAAACCACAAAGTCAGTGGTTTACAGTCATAGACTTAGCTAATGGTTTCTTTGCAGTACCACCGCAGAAAAAAGACTGGCAAAGATTTGCATTTATATTTGAAAATGAACAGTGTGTCATGACATGGTTACCACAGGGATTCCAAAATAGTCCAGTTATATTTCACCAGACACAACGACCAAAGGAAAGATCCAACACTAATTTATTAGCAGTCTCTAGCACCTCGGCTCACGCCTTCAAGGAGAATAACTTCAGAACCATTTCTTAGATATTTATATCATTTTAAAACAATCAATTAAATAATTAAACAATTAATCAATAATTCATAAAAAAACTTTCCAATTACAATCCACATTTATACCACTAGGTGTCATTGTTCGGTATTTCAGTATAAAAACAGTCTCTTTGTATAAAAGTCTTTGTTTAATCACTTCATCATTATTATCTACTACTATATGTTCTAAAATAGTTGCTAACAAACCTTCTGGTTCACTATTATGGTGGTCTTTAAAGTGCATTGCAAGAGGACTTTCTATTTTCTTATTTTTTATGTCTCTTATGTGTTCTTGGAGTCTAACTTTGAAAGCACGTTTACTTTCTCCTATGTAAAATAACCCACATGGACATTTTAATGCATACACCACAGCTTCTGTATTACAAGAAAAGCTTCCATTTGATTTGAAATATTTACCATTTATATGCTCAAATGTTTGACTAACATATTTGCAAGAAATGCATTTTCCACATTGGTGAGTTCCTAATAATTTCATCTCTATTTTTAAATTGACATTTGGTCTATAATATCTAGCATGTACCAACATATCTTTAAGGTTCCTACCTCTTTTATAGGAAAATGTCACATTTTTAGGGAATATTTCCAATAAATCCTTATGTTTAAATAGAGAAGGCCAGTACAATTGTATAGCCTGTTTAACTTGTTCTGCTATTAAATCATACATTAAAACCATATATATTTTATCTGGCTTCTTTAGATTTTGTTTCCAATCTAAATATTGTCTTCCTTCTTTACCTTTTCTTTCTCTAGCTTTTTGTAAAGACAATTTTACTTCTTTTACATCATAGCCTCTTTTGGTAAATAACTGGAAAGTTTTTTCTAACTCTATCTCCACATCTTTAGTGTTATTACACAATCTCATCACCCTTGTGAACTCTCCATATGGTAAAGATTTCATAAGATGTGAGGGGTGATAGCTATGTCCATCTAAAAAATGTAAACCATTTTCAAATTTTCGATATATTTTAGTGGCAATTTTGCCATTCTCTTTACCTTCCAAAGTTAGATCCAAGAAATTCACTTTTTCGCCTAACTGAAAACCATCAAATTTTAAACCAAACTGATTTTTTTGTAAATTCTCCTTAAAATTATATACTTCCTGTCTTCCTCCCTTACATATGAAAATCAGATCATCAGATAAAATGATATAAATATCTAAGAAATGGTTCTGAAGTTATTCTCCTTGAAGGCGTGAGCCGAGGCGCTAGAGACTGATAATAAATTTGTGTTGGATCTTTCCTTTGGTCGTTGTATTTGGATTTATTACTTATTTTTTATTTTTTGGTTGCTATCATATTTTATGTCTAGTGATCCTTCACTAAATGTGCCTAGAATTTTTAGGCAGGACTCGTTGGAAATGAGTCAAACTACCATGGAGCAATTTACTACATCGATGGGTGAGCGAGGAAATGCCCGAGGAACACAAGAAGAACAAGTTGCTTTTTGGCAAAAATTTCTACAAAAAGAACAGCAAAGAAGAATGGATAATCCTTTTTCATATATCGGACAAAGAGTAAGCAATTCTCTACCCACAGATATGAAAGAAACATTTGAAAAACTTGATAAATTAATGGCTAAAGAATTAGCAGTACATTTAAACTGTTTAAGTTTGCAGAGATATTTAGAACTTGATATCACACCAAGAGGCTTACGAGCCTTTAAAAACCTGACAACACCATTTGATTTACAAGATGAGACAGATAAAATGTTTCATAAAAGATGGGTAGCAGCTGCCCATCGATGTTCTATTGAATGGGTAAGCATTTTGGTTGAACGTGACAAAGTTAAGCAGGTTAAATTGAAAACTGATATTTCTAATACTTGTGAAACGTTATCAGGCTCCATAGGCTCTGCTCATATGGAACAATGCCTTAAAGATATACAGAATAAACTAATAGAATTAGAGAAAGAATTGCTTAATGTAAAAAAATATAAACTGAATCGCGATATCAAGGATTACGTTGGAGACTCTGCTTTCTCCAGACCAATCAACAACAGGAAACGACGTCAGGGTGTGCATTTTGTGGATCAGGAGAGGCAAAAACGTAATGGAGGTTCGTATGTGAATTCAGATGTTTCTACAGAGTGGGAAAGTGAACCAGGAGAAGGCAGGGATTTTCCTACGCTTCCAGCAGCACAAAATCCACTTCCATTTCAGCAGTCCTTTCGTGGAGGCAAACAAACTGGGTTTGGGGAAGGAGAGAGGTTCAGAGAAAACGACGACGAAGTCGAAAATGGACAGAGGCAATATGTTTCTACATATACAGCAGCGCAAAGGTACAAGCGTACAAGAAGAAATTAATGTGACTTTACATAAATGTAATGTGGATACTACATATGTAGTTAATTTATGTGGTATAAGTTTAGATGATGCAACCTTTTCAGTTCTTAATCGGGGTTTGAAATATATTCCAACTGTTTTACCCCGATTACATGTTATGAAAAGTGATGCATATCGCTTTATACGCAAGTTACATTTGACTTCTTTTTTTCATAATAGAAATAGTAGCTTATTTTCCAATGAAGATAGTTATGAAATATGTTCTTTTTTCTCTGATGACTCTGATGATAGTTTTCATTCTTGTTTATCTGATATAGATGCAACAACTGACAATAATGCATATAGCAAGCTAGATACATCTAAAGTAAAGGTCAAAAGTCAATTTGTTCCACCATTTTCACATGAGGGCATAAAAAATTTTGCAGCTATGATTGATTTTGCCATAGAGTCAATTTATGTTAATTTTGAAATTAATAAACACAATATTGTGTATAATTTGAGCAAGTTGGAATGGCAGGCTTTACAAACTTTAATTAATAATCAGGAATTAATAATAAAACCTGCAGATAAGGGTAACAAAGTGGTACTTATGCATTACACCCAGTATGTTCAAATGTGCTTAGAACATTTAAATGACAGTGAAACTTATAGTAAATGTGATATTAAAATGCATGAGAAGGCAGTAAAACAGTTTAATGATATATTGCAAAAGGGACTTCGGTTAGGTTATTTCACGAGGGATGATGTTACTAAGAAGTTTAAGATACCAAACTGTGAGATAGCTTTATTTTACTGCTTACCAAAAGTGCATAAAAATGCTGTTTGCCCTCCGGGACGCCCTATTGTATCAGCATGCAACTATTTTTTACACAATATGGGCATTTTTCTTCATAGTTTTTTATACCCATATGTCATTAAACAAACATCTTATATTAAAGATAGTTTTGAATTTTTAGAAAAAATATCTTCAATTATGTGGACACAAGATATGTATTGGCTAACAGCAGATGTTAAAAGCTTGTATACAAGTATTAGACATGAATATGGTTTAAGCGCGTTGGGAAAAATGCTGGGAGACAGTCCACAGTCTTTTTATATTATGGAGTTAATGGAATTTTGTCTCAAAAATAATTATTTTTATTTCGATGGTCAGTTGTTCCATCAGTTAAAGGGTACAGCAATGGGGGCAGGTTTTGCCCCTATGTATACAAATGTTTTGATGAATTCTTTTGAGCTAGAGTTTTTATATCAGATGGGTTTTTTTAAAAAATATGTAATAAAGTATTTTCGTTATATTGATGATCTGATTTTCATATGTAAGGGAGGAAGACAGGAAGTATATAATTTTAAGGAGAATTTGCAAAAAAATCAGTTTGGTTTAAAATTTGATGGTTTTCAGTTAGGCGAAAAAGTGAATTTCTTGGATCTAACTTTGGAAGGTAAAGAGAATGGCAAAATTGCCACTAAAATATATCGAAAATTTGAAAATGGTTTACATTTTTTAGATGGACATAGCTATCACCCCTCACATCTTATGAAATCTTTACCATATGGAGAGTTCACAAGGGTGATGAGATTGTGTAATAACACTAAAGATGTGGAGATAGAGTTAGAAAAAACTTTCCAGTTATTTACCAAAAGGGGCTATGATGTAAAAGAAGTAAAATTGTCTTTACAAAAAGCTAGAGAAAGAAAAGGTAAAGAAGGAAGACAATATTTAGATTGGAAACAAAATCTAAAGAAGTCAGATAAAATATATATGGTTTTAATGTATGATTTAATAGCAGAACAAGTTAAACAGGCTATACAATTGTACTGGCCTTCTCTATTTAAACATAAGGATTTATTGGAAATATTCCCTAAAAATGTGACATTTTCCTATAAAAGAGGTAGGAACCTTAAAGATATGTTGGTACATGCTAGATATTATAGACCAAATGTCAATTTAAAAATAGAGATGAAATTATTAGGAACTCACCAATGTGGAAAATGCATTTCTTGCAAATATGTTAGTCAAACATTTGAGCATATAAATGGTAAATATTTCAAATCAAATGGAAGCTTTTCTTGTAATACAGAAGCTGTGGTGTATGCATTAAAATGTCCATGTGGGTTATTTTACATAGGAGAAAGTAAACGTGCTTTCAAAGTTAGACTCCAAGAACACATAAGAGACATAAAAAATAAGAAAATAGAAAGTCCTCTTGCAATGCACTTTAAAGACCACCATAATAGTGAACCAGAAGGTTTGTTAGCAACTATTTTAGAACATATAGTAGTAGATAATAATGATGAAGTGATTAAACAAAGACTTTTATATAAAGAGACTGTTTTTATACTGAAATACCGAACAATGACACCTAGTGGTATAAATGTGGATTGTAATTGGAAAGTTTTTTTATGAATTATTGATTAATTGTTTAATTATTTAATTGATTGTTTTAAAATGATATAAATATCTAAGAAATGGTTCTGAAGTTATTCTCCTTGAAGGCGTGAGCTGAGGCGCTAGAGACTGCTAATAAATTAGTGTTGGATCTTTCCTTTGGTCGTTGTATTTGGATTTATTACTTATTTTTTATTTTTTGGTTGCTATCATATTTCACCAGACAGTTAGACAAATACTACAAAGTCTAGAAACTGACGATTCTGTTTTGCATTACACTGTTGACATATTAATACAGTCTGAAACAGAAGAACAGCATTTAGCTAATGTGACACAGGTCCTTCAAACACTGCAGGATTCAGGGTTTAAGGTTAAAAGTGAAAGGTACAATTCATGTCACCTGACGTAAAATTTCTAGGTACTATTTTATGTCCTTCCGGGCATACTCCTTGTTCGGAGAGGGTGCAGAAAATCTTGCAAATGGATAAACTGGTTACCATTCTGGAGTTGCACAAATTTATGGGCATCATGAATTATAATCGGGAATTTATAGATGATTATGCCAGTATGGTAGCTCCTCTGTATGATATACTTTCTAGCTAGAAAGAATGACCCTTTCTGGAGTGGGAATAAAAGGAAAATACAGCTTTTTGTGATTTGAAGGTGGCATTGGCCAAGGCTACAGAACTAGTATCCCCAAGTCTAACATGTCCATTTGTATTACAGGCAGTGGCTGGACCTAACACACTGTTGTTCTTTTACAGAAGTGGCCTTAGGGAGCTGATTCTTGGATGGAAAGGACTTTACGCCCCACTACACTTTCAGTAGAAAATGACACATGTTGAGAGGGGGTATCACCCATGCATTCAGCAACTTTTGGTCATTTATTGGGATTTAAAACAAACTGAATACCCAACAGTTTTTTCTAAAGACATTATAGTACAGACACTGCATTATGCCATACAGGCTTTGGTAAATGAGACTCGGCTAAATAAGCTGATTGATGACATCAGTGTTTGCAAAATGGTTAGCACTATTTAGTGTTAAGCAAGTTACAATAAAGGCAGGAGATAAGTATTACTTATCTAACTTCATGGGATATGAAGGAAAACAACACAAATGCATTAGGCACATTTCAAATCCAGAAAAGCCCATTCTGTCTCCTGATTTTCAGGAAGGCAGGCCATCTGTCTTTGACGGTGCTCAATTTTGGGACAATGGACAATATCGGACAGGATTTGCAGTAGTACCAGAAAGTCATTCCATGGGACAACCAATTCTAATTCAGTTGCCGGGACATATGTCTGCTCTTTGGGCTAAACTAGAAGCGATTCTTTATGTGTTACAGGATTTTCCACCCGTCAATATTTTTTCATACAGTGCATACGTAGTTAATTCTCTGCGGCTGCATATGCCTACATGGGCAAGGAGAGGGTTTGTTGATAACATGGGCAAACTACTCAAGCATGCTTCTGTGTTGCAGACTATTTGGGATTTGGTTCGTAGTCAGTCCCTTATGGGTTGCTACCGTATCTTAAAAGTAAAAGCTCATCAAAAAGCTACAAATTAGATTTTTCAGTTAAACAACTATGGTGATCAGATGGCAAAGAAAGCAGCAAAAGAAGGAATGCAGTTATATCCTACAGGGCACCTTTCCGGTGTACCAAATAAAACCACTGCAATACATGCCATACAGACATTTTCATTTCAGAGTTTGCAACATGATTTGCTCCAGATCCAAATTAAGTTTGGACTGCATGATGAATTAGAAAAATGTACTCTTGTGGGAGAAAGTCCAGGGCAATATTATGCAAAATGTTTTGAAGACGGCTCTAGTCTTCCTTACATACTTTACCAATAGGTATGACAGTTAGTGAAATTTAATCATCAGGTATTGGGACATTTGGGTACACAAAAATTATGTCCCATTGTAAAAACCAAGTATTGGCATCCAAAGTTTAAGAAAATTTGTGATTTAGTGCATGCTGAATGCTTAGTATGCTTGCAGGTTAATGCTCAATTAAAAAAAAAAAACACAGTTACTAAGGGTAACTCCAGCTGGTGGGCCTTGGTATGCCATCCAGATTGACTTTGCAAGTCCATTACCCCCAGCTACAGGTGGGTACAGGTATCTTCTAGTGGCATTTGATGTCTTTTCAAAGTGGGTAAAAGCAATTCCTACAAAAACAATGACGGCTAAGGCTATGGTGGAAGCCCTGTGGAAAAACATTTTTATTATTGAGGATGGCCACGAGTTATCAAATCCGATAACAGGCCACAGTTTGTCAGTAAACTGATGAGAGCTTTGTGTGATTTACTTGGTATCCAGCAATGATTTCATGTTCCTTACCATCCCCAGTCTAATGGGATAATTGACAAAATGAACAGGACTCTTGAGAAACGCCTCAAGAGAGCCTGATTGGAAAAAGGCATAAACTGGATAAAGCATTAGCCTAGAATCCTGCTGGCTGTCAGAGCAACTCCACACAGTAAAACAGGAATTTCACCTTTTGAGGTCATGACAGATAGGAAAATGCCTGTACAGTTACCATTTGATTCTACTGTTAGTACAAACAGACCACTATTAGAAATTGCGCAGCATCAGCAAAGGTGAAAAAATATTTCTGAATTGTGTCAGAGTTTGTCAGAAATGCAAGCATTCAAGTTACAGTCAAAGGATCCTGTTATTCTAGAAGAAAACCTTCCCTCTGGGACACAAGTATTAATTAAAACGTTCTAGATGGACGGTCCATGGGATATAATTGGCAAAGACCTTTCGAAGTAATTGCTCAGGTAGGACCCCTAGTGTATAAAGTTAAAGAAAAGAAAAAGAGCAAAATGATTCTTGTCCAAAGGGACCAGTTAAAGGTCATTAAGTGACTTCATGTTTTGTGGGGGGTTTTGTAGACTCATGGCAAATGCCAAGTCTGAAACAGTTGAGAAAGCATCTATCAAAACAACCATTCAGATTAGTACCACTTACATGGAAGGTTATATCATTCATAAGGAAGGTTCTGTTATTGTACCAGTTTTACTCATTGGAGCCCTTGGGGTAAGATGTCAAACAGGAGGAATGCAAGTTTGAAAAATAAACAATGACAATAATACTATAAATCTAGTTTGGAGTAAATCTCCACAAAAAAGTAAATTGTTTTCATGGTCAAAGACAGCAGGACAATTTTATTTGTCTATATAATGCTAGTTGTACTTTCGGGCATTCTTTGAATTTGTTACTGATCAGTATCTGAGTTATTTGGCTTCTGCTACATACGTAGTGTTAAAGATTGTACTGCATTTTATATTTCTAATTGTTTTGTTGAATATTGTGTCTGTGTCTCTCTGTAGTTATTTATTTTTCTATTTAATTGTTTCATAGAATACTGTGGTCTCTCTCTGTCTCTGCAGTTAGTTGGGGCTATTCTGTTTCACTTCACTGATATTCAGTGTTAAACTCTTAGCCTAGAGGGTTTCTCTGTATTTATAAGTGTTAGTCACATATCTTTGAATTTATTACTGCTCAATATCTGAGTTGTTTGGCTTCTGCTATATATCTACAATCAAATTGCATTACTAGCTGAGTTAAGTACAAACTTGCAGTGGTAAAAGATTGTACTGCATTTTATTTTTCTGTCTAATTGTTTCATTGAATATTGTGGTCTGTGTCTCTCTGTAGTTATTTATATTATATTTAATTGTTTCATAGAATACTGTGGTCTCTCTCTCTGTCTCTGCAGTTAGTGGGGACTATTTTGTTTGGCTTCTGCTATATACCTACAATCAAACTGCATTACTAGCTGAGTTAAGTACAAACTTGCAGTGTTAAAAGATTGTACTCCTTTTTATTTTTCTGTCTAATTGTTTCATCGAATATTGTGGTCTGTGTCTCTCTGTAGTTATTTATATTCTATTTAATTGTTTCATAGAATACTGTCGTCTCTCTCAGTCTCTGCAGTTAGTTGGGGCTATTATGTTTCACTTCATTAATATTCAAATGTTGCTGTCTATTTAATTGTTTCATTGACTACTATGCTCTGTGTCTCTCTGTAGTTATTTATTTTTCTATTTAATTGTTTCATAGAATACTGTGGTCTCTCTCTGTCTCTGCAGTTAGTTGGGGCTATTGTGTTTCACTTGATTGATATTTAGTGTTAAACTCTTAGGCTAGGGGTTTCTCTGTACTTATAAGTGTTACTCACATATCTTTGAGTTTATTACTGATCAATATATGAGTTGTTTGGATTCTGCTACATACCTATAATCAACTGCATTACTAGCTGAGTTAAGTACAAACTTGCAATGTTAAAGATTGTACTGCATTTTATTTTTCTATTTATTGTTTCATTGACCATTGTGCTCTGTGTCTCTCTGTAGTTATTTATTTTTCTATTTAATTGTTTCATAGAATACTGTGGTCTCTCTCAGTCTCTGCAGTTAGTTGGGGCTGTTGTGTTTCACTTCATTGATATTCAGTGTTAAACTCTTAGCATAGGTGTTTTTCTGTATTTATAAGTGTTAGTCACATATCTTTGAATTTATTACTGCTCAATATCTGAGTCATTTGGCATCTGCTAAATACCTACAATCAAATGCATTAATAGCTGAGTTAAGTACAAACTTGCAGTGTTAAGATTGTTCTGCATTTTATTTTTCTATTTAATTGTTTCGTTGAATATTGTGGTCTGTGTCTCTCTGTAGTTATTTATTTTTCTATTTAATTGTTTCATAGAATACTGTGGTCTCTCTCTGTCTCTGCAGTTAGTTGGGGCTATTCTGTTTCACTTCACTGATATTCAGTGTTAAACTCTTAGCCTAGGGGTTTCTCTGTATTTATAAGTGTTAGTCACATATCTTTGAATTTATTACTGCTTAATATCTGAGTTTTTTGGGTTCTGTTATATACCTACAATCAACCGCATTACTAGCTGAGTTAAGTACAAACATGCAGTGTTAAAGATTGTACTGCATTTTAATTTTCTGCCTTTTTAATTGTTTCGTTGAATATTGTGGTCTGTGTCTCTCTGTAGTTATTTATTTTTCTATTTAATTGTTTCATAGAATACTGTGGTCTCTCTCTCTGTCTCTGCAGTCAGTGGGGACTATTTTGTTTGGCTTCTGCTATATACCTACAATCAAACTGCATTACTAGCTGAGTTAAGTACAAACTTACAGTGTTAAAAGATTGTACTCCTTTTTATTTTTCTGTCTAATTGTTTCATCGAATATTGTGGTCTGTGTCTCTCTGTAGTTATTTATTTTTCTATTTAATTGTTACATAGAATACTGTGGTCTCTCTCTGTCTCTGCAGTTAGTGGGGACTATTTTGTTTCACTTCATTGATATTCAGTGTTAAACTCTTAGCCTAAAGAGTTTCTCTTTATTTATAACTGTTAATCAAATATCTTTGAATTTATTACTGCTCAATATCTGAGTTGTTTGGCTTCTGCTATATACCTATAATCAAACTGCATTACTAGCTGAGTTAAGTACAAACTTGCAGTGTTAAAAGATTGTACTGCATTTTATTTTTCTGTCTAATTGTTTCATCGAATATTGTGGTCTGTGTCTCTCTGTAGTTATTTATATTCTATTTAATTGTTTCATAGAATACTGTCGTCTCTCTCAGTCTCTGCAGTTAGTTGGGGCTATTATGTTTCACTTCATTAATATTCAAATTTTGCTGTCTATTTAATTGTTTCATTGACTACTATGCTTTGTGTCTCTCTGTAGTTATTTATTTTTCTATTTAATTGTTTCATAGAATATTGTGGTCTCTCTCTGTCCATGCAGTTAGTTGGGGCTATTGTGTTTCACTTCACTGATATTCAGTGTTAAACTCTTAGCCTAGAGGGTTTCTCTGTATTTATAAGTGTTAGTCACATATCTTTTAATTTATTACTGCTCAATATCTGAGTTGTTTGGCTTCTGCTACATATCTACATATCTACAATCAACTGCATTACTAGCTGAGGTAAGTACAAACTTGCAGTGTTCAAGATTGTACTGCATTTTATTTTTCTGTCTAATTGTTTCATTGAATATTGTGGTCTGTGGCTCTCTGTAGTTATTTATTTTTCTATTGAATTGTTTCATATAATACTGTGGTCTCTCTCAGTCTCTGCAGTTAGTTGGGGCTATTGTGTTTCACTTCATTGATATTCAGTGTTAAACTCTTAGCCTAGGGGTTTCTCTGTACTTATAAGTGTTACTCACATATCTTTGAATTTATTACTGATCAATGTATGAGTTGTTTGGTTTCTGCTACATACCTACAATCAACTGCATTACTAGCTGAGTTAAGTACAAACTTGCAGTGTTAAGATTGTACTGCATTTTATTTTTCTATTTAATTGTTTCATTGACTATTGTGCTCTGTGTCTCTCTGTAGTTATTTATTTTTCTATTTAATTGTTTCATAGAATACTGTGGTCTCTCTCTCTCTGTCTCTGCAGTTAGTTGGGGCTATTGTGTTTCACTTCATTGATATTCAGTGTGTTAAACTCTTATCCTAGAGGGTTTCTCTGTATTTATAAGTGTTAGTCACATATCTTTGAATTTATTACTGCTCAATATCTGAGTTGTTTTGCATCTGCTACATGCCTACACTCAACTGCATTACTAGCTGAGTTAAGTACGAACTTGCAGTGTTAAAGATTGTTCGGCATTTTATTTTTCTGTCTATTTAACTGTTTCATTGACTATTGTGGTCTGTGTCTCTCTGTAGTTATTTATTTTTCTATTTAATTGTTTCATAGAATACTATAGTCTTTCTCTGTCTCTGCAGTTAGTTGGGGCTATTTTGTTTCACTTCATTGATATTCAGTGTTAAACTCTTAGCCTGGATGGTTTCTCTGTATTTATAAGTGTTAGTCACATATATTTGAACTTATTACTGCTCAGTATATGAGGTGTTTGGCTTCTGCTACATACCTACAGTCAACTGCATTACTAGCTGAGCTAAGTACAAACTTGCAGTGTTAAAGATTGTACTGCATTTTATTTTTCTATTTCATTGTTTCATTGAATATTGAGCTCAGTGTCTCTCTGTAGTTATTTATTTTTCTATTTAATTGTTTCATAGAATACTGTGGTCTCTCTCTGTCTCTGCAGTTAGTTTCCCACCCACCCTCCCTGTTCTTGTTCTGGTATTAATCTTGGTGACTCTGGAACTGCCCGCCCCTCCTGTAAATTTGTTTGAACACTCCTCCTGGGTCTATCTCATTTGCTCACTCAACCGAGTACAGTGAGATCATATTTTGACTTCAGACTCCTACCAGTCCCATCTGTTCAGCTTTATCCCAGCTCTATCCCAGTCTAGTGTCACTAGCTCATTCTACCTAATTCAGAGAGAACATCTGTGAAGGGCAAGCCACTTAGGTCCTTAATTCTGAATTATTTCCAAAAGCAGGAAAACAGCGTGGTTCAGCTAGCCAGTATAATTACGAAATGAATGGCTCTAGTGCACTTCAAAGTAACTCCAGAACAGCAACAGTCGTAGTTCCAATAGCAGGTTAAATCCTTTATTTTAACAGACAACAGAACTCTCCAAACAAGCGCTTTCGCCTGGTTGTACCAGGCTTTATCAAGTTGAATTAAATGAATGCTTTCTGTCCTTTATATACTAAAAGTATTTAGTCATGTGATATTTGCAGCACTTGCTAATTACATTAATTAACAGAACTTCTGCTTGTTAAAAAATGCAGTTTAAAAGTCTGAATGATTCTTAAAAAAATATACTAATTCCAAAATTAACATAAATATATACTGACATAAATATTCTAAAATCTACCCAGTAGGAACATGTATATGCTCTCAGTAGTTTCATAAAAATTCTTCTTAAAATATATACACAAAATACAAATGTTTTGTGTTCATTTTTATATGTTTAAAAGTATTTTACATTGTGAAAGAAGTCAGAAACCAAACATTGTTTAAATATTCTTAGCTTGTTTAAACAAGCTCTCTGTAGCTCTTCCTTTCTATGTAATTAGAACTTCTGCAACAAGTGTCAGGAAAACAGAGCTTAGACTATAGGCAGTGTCTATTTGTAAAAGAGAGGTAAAGCCAAATCTCTGTAAGGTGAGAGGTAATAATGATGGAAGAGGAGAACCATATATTAAGTCTGTGGATGTCTTCAGCCAATATAGTTAATGTAATTTATCTCTGTTTATTTTTAATACACTCTTCAAGCTAATACTATCATTCAGGCCAGGATGGTGGGTGGCATTTAACTTAATCTGCCAAATTAGTTCGCGATTTTCTAGGCGAGATTCCCAATCCCCACCCCTGGCGTCCTGCTTGACCTGTTCAATTACCAGAAATTTTAGCTGCATGTTAGGGCAATTTAAAAAATGTTTATAAAATGCATTTGTCTCCCTTTTTCTTTCGATGTCATTGAGGTGCTCATAAATGCATCTCTTGAGCATTCTCTCTGTCTTCCCTATATAAAAACTGTCACAGGACAGACAGACCCCCAGATATACTACCCCTTTGGTAGTACAAGTGTATCTGTCATAGGGGTATAAACATGTCTTTCTAGCAGCTAAATAATAACACTCCTTTTCTATTATGTAACTACATTGGTTGCAGGCCCCACATTTTTGTGTGCCCAATTTTCTTGTGTTTCTGAAATTTTTGTTGTCTTTTCTACATTCAAATAACCCTTTAAGGTTAGTGTCCCTCTTCCTGGCGTAGCTTACATTGTCAGGTAAAAACTGATGGATGTCTTCATTTAACGCTAAAATAGGCCAAAAAGTGTTGATAGTGCTTTCAATAACATCTGAGCCCCCATTAAAAGTATAAACAAAATAGTTTTTTAAAAGTGAATTACTCTGTTCGTTGTTAGGTTGCTTTGTAACTGTTCCTTTTCCCAATAAAGGGGGATACAGGGAATCTCTTTTGTTTGCTACCGCTAACGCTAGTGTTTTTAATAAAGTGTGGGGATATCCTCTTTGCAGGAACATGTCCTCTAGTGTGTTAATCTCTTGCAAAAATAATTCATTTGTACTAGACATTCTTGAGGCTCTTATAAATTGCCCCTTTACTATGCCTCTCTTAGTGTAATGGGGGTGTCCACTGTCATAATGCAGGAAGGTGTTAGAGTGTGTCTTTTTTCTATAAATACTTGTTTGAAAGCAACCTGCTGTGGTGTTCTTACTCAACAATACGTCTAAATAATGTAAAGAGCAATCACTGATTTCATGTGTGAAGGACAAAAATGTAGTAGTTGCGTTCAAATAGTTAAAAAATTCTCCAAACTCTTCCTTGTTGCCCTTCCATAAAATGCATATATCATCTAGATAACGTTTGTACAATATAATGTGTTCTTTACATTTTGTGGTATGGATAAAGGCCTTCTCCCATCTATAGAGGACAATGTTAGCATAAGACGAAGCACGTGAGGCACCCTTAGCCACCCCTTTCTTCTGTTGGAAAATTTCCCCGTTAAAGTAAATATAGTTGTTTAATAATACAGTTTCCATGAACTAAACTATTAAATTAGTTAAGCTTCCTGTCAGCCCAGATTCAGTGGCCAAAATTTCGTTGAACCAGTCCAGATCTGTACTGTGTGGTATGCTAGGGAACAATTCTATAACGTCTATAGTGACTAATAAAAGGTCAGGGTCAAACAGGTTGGGTGTAATGTTGCCTATAAATTCCCATGAGTCTTTACAGATGTAAGTAATAGTTGAAATAAGATGTTTCAAATTCTGATCTATAAATATGCCTATCGGCTCCGTGATGCTCCCTGCTCCTGCTACGATGGGTCTGAATTTCAGAGGTGCTCAGCCCTTATGTACCTTAGGTATCCCGAACATAACCGGGATTTTCGGTTTAGGTACAGAGAGAAAGTTGTAAAGTTTTTCATTAATGCCCCCCTGGTTGAGGTAGTCTTTAAGCGTGTAGTGTATCTTGGAAGTGGCTAGGTTATATTCATTTCTTGAAATTAGCTCATAAGTTTCTCCATCTTGCAGGATGTTATGTATGTAAGTCTCGTATTCAGAATTATACATAAGGACTACCCCTCCACCCTTGTCGGGTCTCCTCACTCTGATATTTTCTTTGTTAATATGTTCAATAAGTTGGAGTAAATGGGAATCCAAGTTGTTTTTAGTTTTTTTATCCTGTGTATTAATTCTCTCCCTGAGTGCATTTTCCACTAATTCTTCAAATACTTTCAAGATGGGGTGTGTGGGGAGGTTGAAAGTACTTCGTCTGCTGAGTGTGTCCTCTAATCTCTCTTGACCTTTAAAGTAAATAGCTAGGTTCAACTCCCTGACAAATAATTTAAATTCAATTAGTGTTTTGGAAATGTCCATAGGCCATGTGGGAACAAAATGCAGCCCTTTGGTAAATAGCTGAAAAAATTCAGGAGCGATGCTGGCATCTGTGTAGTTATAAATCTTAAAATTGTTTTCACTAGAGATCTGACAACCATTTATGTCTGTGTGCAATTCTCCTAAATGCTCTAACATAGCAAATAAATTCTCTTCACCTATCTGCGCCCCCTGTTCCAACCTTGCTGTGGATATATTTGATTCCTCCCCGTCGGTCTGCCCTGGGGGTATTGAAAAACCTGAGACTGGTTACTAGTGTCTTTATTTGCTAACCGCTCACTCCTTCTCAGGGGTTCATTCCCGGGTGTGGCTGTTCCCTCTTGTGAGCTATCTCCAAAATTGTTATTATCTTTCTCTATGTGACTAGGTCTGTTAATCCTTGGTACTGGGTATGCCCTACCCTCTTTATACTCCATCAAATCCCTGTCTAGCTTCCTTGCTTTGCGTTCTATAACTTTAAGACAATGCTGGTCCACTTTTTTAAATACATCATCGTATTTCTTTTTAAAACTCAAAAAATTCCTATGGTTCACAATGTTTTCATTTAAAGAAGTCAATTCATTCAGTAAAATATCAGCTTTTCTCTGATAATCTTGGGTCATTAAATTCAAAATCTCAAGCCCTGTCTTGTCAAATAAATCTATCAATTGGGAATGTAAAGTTGAACCAACTGTAGCATTATTTGGAAACTTGAAGCAGCGGAGCCCTTTTGGCACTCGCTGCACATTGATACATTCATTCAAATAATTAATTTCTAATTGCATATTTTTATAAGCATACAGTTTATTACTAAGCATATCAAAATCAGTGTCCATTCTCTCAAATTGTTTATGTCCAGTACCTTGCTTAAATACGTATTGTTGTTCTGTCCACGCTCTAAAATTAAATGCGTTTTGGTTTGCATTTAATGTGGTATCATTACAACCATCCCTTTGGTCGTGTCTAGATTGCTGGTCTTGTTCAGCATAGTTATTAACAGCCGTTAATAAGCTGGAAGCAACGTTCTCACCGCCATTCGGCTCCTGAGTTCGTGTGTGTACTTTTCCTTTAGTTTGTCTTTGTTGCTGGTTTCCCGGCAACGATGAAGAACAGTCAGGTTTGGTTGCAGTTAGCAAGTTGCTAATGTGCGTCATCATAGCTAGCAAGTTGTTAAATTCTTGCCTGGTGACTGGGGAATCTTCTTGTTCCTCCCTGAGCAATAACGGCGTATTAGGGAAGTTTGAACCAGCTGGATCTTCCGCCATTGAAAAAACGTAGCAAACAACAAACAAAGCCAAGTAAAAAAACAGATAAAAACTTATTTCCAAAAGCAGGAAAACAGCGTGGTTCAGCTAGCCAGTATAATTACGAAATGAATGGCTCTAGTGCACTTCAAAGTAACTCCAGAACAGCAACAGTCGTAGTTCCAATAGCAGGTTAAATCCTTTATTTTAACAGACAACAGAACTCTCCAAACAGCGCTTAGCCTGGTTGTACCAGGCTTTATCAAGTTGAATTAAATTAATTCTTTCTGTCCTTTATATACTAAAAGTATTTAGTCATGTGATATTTGCAGCACTTGCTAATTACATTAATTAACAGAACTTCTGCTTGTTAAAAAATGCAGTTTAAAAGTCTGAATAATTCTTAAAAAAATATACTAATTCCAAAATTAACATAAATATATACTGACATAAATATTCTAAAATCTACCCAGTAGGAACATGTATATGCTCTCAGTAGTTTCATAAAAATTCTTCTTAAAAATATATACACAAAATAAAAATGTTTTGTGTTCATTTTTATATGTTAAAAAGTATTTTACATTGTGAAAGAAGTCAGAAACCAAACATTGTTTAAATATTCTTAGCTTGTTTAAACAAGCTCTCTGTAGCTCTTCCTTTCTATGTAATTAGAACTTCTGCAACAAGTGTCAGGAAAACAGAGCTTAGACTATAGTCAGTGTCTATTTGTAAAAGAGAGGTAAAGCCAAATCTCTGTAAGGTGAGAGGTAATAATGATGGAAGAGGAGAACCATATATTAAGTCTGTGGATGTCTTCAGCCAATATAGTTAATGTAATTTATCTCTGTTTATTTTTAATACAGTCTTCAAGCTAATACTATCATTCAGGCCAGGATGGTGGGTGGCATTTTACTTAATCTGCCAAATTAGTTCGCGATTTTCTAGGCGAGATTCCCAATCCCCACCCCTGGCGTCCTGCTTGACCTGTTCAATTACCAGAAATTTTAGCTGCATGTTAGGGCAATTTAAAAAAATGTTTATAAAATGCATTTGTCTCCCTTTTTCTTTCGATGTCATTGAGGTGCTCATAAATGCGTCTCTTGAGCATTCTCTCTGTCTTCCCTATATAAAAACTGTCACAGGACAGACAGACCCCCAGATATACTACCCCTTTGGTAGTACAAGTGTATCTGTCATAGGGGTATAAACATGTCTTTCTAGCATCTAAATAATAACACTCCTTTTCTATTATGTAACTACATTGGTTGCAGGCCCCACATTTTTGTGTGCCCAATTTTCTTGTGTTTCTGAAATTTTTGTTGTCTTTTCTACATTCAAATAACCCTTTAAGGTTAGTGTCATTTTTATTTTGTGTATATATTTTTAAGAAGAATTTTTATGAAACTACTGAGAGCATATACATGTTCCTACTGGGTAGATTTTAGAATATTTATGTCAGTATATATTTATGTTAATTTTGGAATTAGTATATTTTTAAGAATCATTCAGACTTTTAAACTGCATTTTTTAACAAGCAGAAGTTCTGTTAATTAATGTAATTAGCAAGTGCTGCAAATATCACATGACTAAATACTTTTAGTATATAAAGGACAGAAAGCATTAATTTAATTCAACTTGATAAAGCCTGGTACAACCAGGCGAAAGTGCTTGTTTGGAGAGTTCTGTTGTCTGTTAAAATAAAGGATTTAACCTGCTATTGGAACTACGACTGTTGCTGTTCTGGAGTTACTTTGAAGTGCACTAGAGCCATTCATTTCGTAATTATACTGGCTAGCTGAACCACGCTGTTTTCCTGCTTTTGGAAATAAGTTTTTATCTGTTTTTTTGCTTGGCTTTGTTTGTTAATTCTGAATTATCTTCTCTTTCTCTTTTCTCCCTTTCCACTTTCCAAAAAAATTTTTTTCTGAGCTTGTTTCTTGTCTGTCCTGTAACTAGTCTAGTCCAGATACTAATTTGCTGTAACCAGGACTGTTTGTAAGCTTCTGAGCCCCGAAAGCCTTTCTGTGTTGGTGGGAAGCCTTTTACCTTATCAGTGGGAGTGGTAAGCACTAGGTAGCCTATCTACCACAAGAGTGGTTTCTGGCCCAGAAATTTAGTTTATTGGCTGTTTGGGCTGTTTTTTCACCTCTTTTAACTTTCTGGTTTAAAAGCCTACGTTTGCACTTGTTTCCCACCTTTCCTGTAACTAGTCTAGTCAAGATACAGATCTGCTGTATCCAGGACTGTTTGTAAGCTTCTGAGCCCCTCAAGCCTTTCTGTGCTGCAGGGAAGCCTTCTAGCTTATCAGTCGGAGTGGTAACCACTAGGTAGCCTATCTACCACAAGATCCCGGTACAGATTCTTAGTTTTAGCACTTGAATTTGCTTATTCATGCTCAGCACCTGTTCAGAACTTGTTAGCACTAAATAAGCTACAGATTACTAAAGCACTCACCCTTCCTCTTTACTTAGAGGAAAGCTGTTTTTGTACTTACTTTCCTCACTTGCTTAGAGAAAAACAGCTCTTATACTCACTTTCCTTACTTGTCTAGAGGAAAGTAGTTTTTTATTCAGGCATGTCCAAGGGTCAGCTCCCAGTGTTCTCTCCTGTCTATCTGATGAATCTGGGCATCTTGGGGTAATGTAGCAATTGCCTCATGTACACAGACAACCCTCTCCTCCTACCACCCAATACCACAACTTGTGAGAGATGCACTTATCTAGCTAAACTAGAGGTAAAGCTCCCTCCAGCCAAGACTGAACTTGACAGTCAAGAGGAGAAGGTAAACACTTGCACCACATCACACTCATCACATAGTCCCACTAAACCTACACCACAAAAATCCACACATAGAAACACAAAAAGATTCACGGAGGCTCTCAATGATAATCTGCTCAAGCAGCAGAGGCCTCCAAAGCATAATCAGAAGCAATCTCCACTCCCAACACAACCCAAATGATACACAGCCCACAGACTCAGTGTGCCAATAAATCACAGCCCATAAGGCAAAAGAACATACCTAACACACTAGTCATAGATGACTCTATAGTCAGGCACACTGATGTCCCACTCACCAGGCTAAACAAGGAGAAGGTTACTGTCAGCTGCCTGTCGGGTGCCAGGATCTGCCACATAACCTACACACTCAGGTCACTCCACAACAAGTACAGATATGACTCTGGCATTGTCCATGTTGATGGGAATGACCTGAGATGTACCTCCCTGGAGTACATGAAAAGAGACATGGAAGAGTTCTCTGATCTTGTAGCCCAGGCAGGTATGACCTTAGCCCTGAGTAGCATCCTGCCATCACCCAGAATGATAACCGTAGTACAAGGACAAAATGATTAACTTCCAACAATTATCTAAGCTTCTGGTATCATTCTAAGGGGATCCAGTATCTGTCTGCCTGGGACGACATGGTTGACAGACCATGATGCTTTTCCAGAGATGGCCTGCACCTTTCGCTCCTGGGATTCCAGATACTGGCTAAGGGCCTTGCCACCCTTATAGTGCCTTTTTTAGGCAAGGTTCAAATGACTAATTCACCACCGTAACAGGAACAGGCAAGCAAAAACTGAGGGTAATGCTACTCAATGCTAGAAGTCTAAATCTCAAAATGCACTCACTTGAGGCACTCCTTAAAATGAAGAACATTGATATCTGTGCAGTGAATGAGACCTGGTTCAAGGCTCCAGAGAGCACCCCTGTATTACCAGGCTATAACTCATACCACACTTTTCGGCCAGCTAACTTGGACCAGAACACCAAAGGCGGAGGTGTGTCCATATTCTTTAAGGATATCCACACCTCCAGGCTAGTTGCACAGCATAATGCTTCCAAGGTTATCCAAGTGCAACTAACTCTTGGCAAAAATGCAATCAAAATTGTAGCTTGCTACAGATCCCCCACCATGCCCCAGGATTCCCACTCCTCTTTTCTTGATATACTGGAAAATATTAGGATTTAATCAAACACCCCAGTAATGGGCGATTTCAACTACCCCACCATTAACTGGGAAAATTACTCATGTACCAACTCCTTCACTCAGTGCTTTTTAGGATTCATAAATTCCAATGCCTTGGATCAACTTATCCACACCCCCACCAGGGGCATCAATATCCTAGACCTAGTCATTATCAATATGAGTGACTGGTGTTCCACACCTGAAGTCAACTCCTCGTTGGTCAGATCTGACCATAAGCTAATCACCCTAGATAGCCGCATCCTGCCCCCACCCACCATTAAGGAAACCATGGTAAAACATTTCTCCAAAGCCAACTTTATGCTTCTTAAGACAGAAGTGGCGAACTTCATGGCACCTATGCAGATGGACAATACAGTTACGACTGCTGAATCCTACACAAATGCACTCTATAAGCACTTACACGAGTGCATGGATCTTGCTACCCCTAACAAAACCAAGACTCTATCCTCCAAAAAAAAGAAGCCAATCTGGTGGTCCCTTGCCATAAACAAAGTCTACAACATAAGGAAGAAACTGTTGCAAAAGAGAGCAAAATCCCATGAGTGGAGGAGCTCCCTAGTCAGCCTCAGTAAGAAGCTGAGATCCCTTATAAGATCCTCCAAAGCTAGCTACGAAAAGAAATTATCACTGATTCGAAAGGCAACCACAAAGCATTCTATAGCTATGTCAAGAATCTCAATGGCAACATGCAGATCTGCTCTGAGTTACAGCAGAACAGGATGAAAATTACAGAACCAATTGATATTGCCAAAATCCTGACAGATAAGTTCAGTTCTGACTTTACCCCCCCCCCCTTCATCCCCTAAAGGGCCCATATCTATACAGGAAGAATGCAGAGTCTCTGAAATCACATCTATGCAGGTAAAAGCTGCACTCTCTAAGACCAAAAAAAAAGCATCCATGGGACAGGACAACATCACAGGCTGCATTTTACATGAACTTCAGAATGAACTGGCTCCCCACCTAAGCACTATGTTCAATCATAGTCTCACGTCAGGCTTTGTGCCCACTGAATGGCATACAGCAACAATTATCCCACTCCACAATAGGGGAGCCACCACTGATCCTGGGAACTATCACCCTGTTAGCCTGATGAGCCAGGTCTGCAAGGCCATGGAACACATCATCATGGAACTCATAAACAAAGACATTGGTAAACTCCAAACTCTGGACCCCACCCAGTTCGGATTTGTGAAAGGCAGACCATGCCTTCCGAACCTGATCGACTTCTTTGAGGCAGTCACCAAAGCTGAAGATGAGGGTAAGGAGGTTCAGACAGCCTATCTTGACCTCGCCAAGGCTTTCGACACCATCCCCCATTCTGGAATTATGGCTAAACTCATTAAACTAGGTATAAATCCCAATGTCACAAGATGGGTTACCAACTGGCTCACTGACAGAACCCACACTGTAAAAGTTGCAGACTCCAAATCTGACTTCAAACCAGTGACAAGTGGAGCACCACAGGGTTCAGTCCTGGGACCTCTCCTGTTTGGTATCTACTTTTCTGAAATACAGGCTAACACAGAAGGCCTCTGGCTAATGAAGTTCACAGATGACTGTAAACTAGGAGCCATAGTCGAGTCTCCAAATGACGTGGACATTCTACCAAAGGGCCTCACTGAAACAGATGCCTGGTGTCAGAATAATGGCCTCAAGCTCAATGCCAAAAAATGCATTGTCATCCCCTTTGGTAAAAACTCTGTACCTATGAACTACCACATAAACGGCAGTATACTTAACGCCGGATGTGTGATAAGAGACCTTGGGACCCAGGTGGACAGTAGTCTCTCCTTTGATAATCACATCGCCACAGTAATCAGGAAATCCTTCTATGTGGCACACCTCATCACAAAGGGTTCTCATCCAGGAAAAAAGAGGTCATTGTTCCTTTAAACTCGGCACTCATTAGAACCATTATAGAGTCAAATGCCCCTTTTGAAATGTACCTCACAAGACATCTGCAGCAGCTGGAAAGGCCACAGAAGTACCTCACAAAGAGGATTACTGGCCTCAAACAGATGCCCTACACTGACTGTCTCAAAAAGCTCCAGCTTTACTCCGTAGCATATTGCCTACTCTGAGGAGATCTCTGCCTAACATATAAAGCTATGTTAAACCCAGAGCTGTTGGACATGCTATACCTAAAGAAATCCCAATCCCTCTGAGCTACACGCTCTAGGGACCTAAACCTTGTCAGCACAATAAACAGGACATGCTGGAGGGATAGATTCCTGTCCCAGAGACTTCCTATACTCTGGAACAAGCTACCCATCTATGTCAAGCAAAGTTCCTCATTAGCACTCTTCAAGAAAAATCTTGATGAGTGGATGGGAAATAGGAAATACACCCCGGGGATCACTTCTGTGTCTCTGCTCGACAGTGGTGCAGGAAAATAACTTTCTTGGGTGGCGTAAGTCAGGGAACATTGTTGGCTAGGCTTACTTAGGCCCTTGGGCCGATAGCCTAGTACCTACTTATGAACCTATAAAAATTCCCAGTAATGTTACCTTTTGGTCCACGGTTTGGGGTCATTATTACATTCGTCCAAATAGTCCTAAGGTGACCCTTGAATTTGTTTCCAAAGTTTCTATTAAATGTTGTCAAGTTCCTCTGTTTTTTTTGGGAAAAAGCAATAATTCAAAGGAGCCATAGTCGAGTCTCCAAATGACTATGTGAAGAAGTGTGGTAATCATACTATACAGGGAATTAGTTTTCCCCCCAATAATAGGGAGATACAACAAAACTGTACTACTGAAGTTTCTGTAATATGTACTAATGTTACAGTCATTACAGGCCATATACATTGGCATATGTTCTATCAATATTAACAGGTAAACCTACCTCTGTTCATACAGAGCATTTGATTAAAATCCATTTTACCTGTACAATGGTAAGCAGACAATACTAAAAAGTTGTAGTGCATTTTAATGTCACATTTCCAGACACAGGCAAGTGCCGATATAAGAGGGCATGGTATGATACTCTGTTAGGTGGCTGAGGCACGGGAATGGGTGCTATTAATGCAGCTGACATTGAAATTCTAACTAATCGATTAAAAGCAGTGGGGGAAGATATCTTTCAGATTGTGTATTTACAAGCATTTTGGAATCCAAATATATGGAGGACACACCTGCACAATATAAATTATCAGCAGCGATTTTTAGACAATCATAATGCTATGCAGCTGCATCAGTTAAAATAGTAACACAACAATTTTTCTGAATTGGACAAAGTGTACTATGCAATCTTTGTATGTGGAAATTCAGAAAATAGAGTACAAACTGAACTTATGTTATAGAATGAAAATGTTTGGTGACAACTGTTTGCCAAATGGACACCTAATACCAATTGGATTAGGTTATTCACTGAAGTAACATATTGTACTTCAAAATATTGCACAGGAAAATTTATGCATTATAATATTACTGATGCAACTATTATGTGTCAATTTACTGTGTTACCTATGATATTCCTCGTACCAGGAGGATATGAGTATTGGTTGCCACAATTTGAAGGTAATTATATAGATATGAAGGGAAAAACACATAAAATTGAGCATTGTACCCAGACTCAAAATGGGCTAATTTTGGACAGCATTCACCTGCCTATGAACCATGCTTAGTGCAGCATTCCATTAATTTATGTAAATGGACTGTTATGCCTTCTTCTTTTCAAATGTTTATAGAAGTGGCTCCTCAGTTTATTTATCTGGTTACAGATCAAGATATAGGTCATATCTTAAAGTTACCTTTTGTAGGATGTTTATTACATGTTAATTTCCTTAAATGGAATAATAAAAGTTATGTGTTCACTGAACCTATAGCAGTAAATGTTTCCAAGAATTGGTATTATGACTTAATACAGTTTCCCAATATAACTGTATCTTTGATTAATTTAAAAAACATAATGGACAATGCTAAAATTCTCAGAGAATATCTGGAAAAAAGAAATAAAAGTATTCTGTATTATGAGGCATTAAGCATCATTACAAAAAATAAACAACTTAGTTTGGCTGAAAAGACCAAAAAAGACACTTCCCACAATCGGTGGGATATATTTGCTGGTTGGTCAAATTTGGGAAAAAAAACTGTTAAATTGGTTAATACATCCTGTACTAGTAGTGTTAGGCATTATGGTCATACTAACCATTTGGAATTGCTACATAAGTTGCCATTTGCGAAAAGCATATAGAGTTCAGCAGATCATGATGGTTAACCTAAATAAACTGGAAAAGGTTTCAATGTGTACAACTGAAGAAAAAGTTGAAAATGAACAGTCATTTTCTGCCTTTTAAATGAAGAGAGGGAACTGTGAGAGAAAGGAACAGGTTGAAATGAATTTCTGTATATTTTTTTCTTTAAATGTGAAATAATGGTCTGCATTTTAGCTAATTGTAGAGTGCACTCAGTTTGAGCTCAGTTACCTGACTTGGAAAAATATATAGCTTGGCATTCATTGTTAAATGGAAGCAGGAGCCAAATATGTTAACTATGCAGCTTTGTGACATTTATTATCCACCAGCAGGTCAAGATGAACTCTTATATGCAGCTGTGTCTTGTCAAATAGGACGTGCAAGATAAACCAAGGCCGAAGGAGTTGTTCTTCAGAAAGGAACATTTGATATATGGGACAAGGATTGATAATGAACCAGGTTCAAAGAAAAGACATGGTATTCTGACAATTTACTAAACTGCTGATGCAGGCAGAAAAAACACTATAAAGATTGAGACTTCTTCCTTTGTATTGGGTCTTTTGATTCTTCTATGCTGTAGCTGAAGTTACATTTGGTGTGTAAAACTTTCATTGTTATGCTAGGTATAAACCTCGTGTGCAGTAAACGAATGTCGTAGCAACAGAACTGTCTCAGTGTTTTCATTGAGTAAAGGTACAGACTACCGAAAAAGTGTAGTTTGACAGTGTTTATCAGAACTTGTACAGATCCCCTCTGATGATCACTAGCTGAGCAACAGCATCTCATTTCCAGACACTGTCTGTCTAAATAACCAACATATTCTTGGTTCACAGTTGCCCCACTGAATACATTAAGGCAACCTGGTTGGCTCATTTAGTGAGTCATGAAATTAACATACACAATCCATTGCCTATTATGAAACAAGATAAAGAGCTTGAAATTGGAACACAGCTGTAATCTCTGCCTTTACACAGTTCTGCAAGTGGCATTTGAATTGATGTAGTTAACAGGCAAGTGACTGCATGCACTATTTTGTTAAACTAAATATAAGGTTCATTATTGCCCTGATGCAGTAACCTTTAGGTTATATGGATTGTGTCTTGCCCAAGATGCAACTGGCCAGTTTCTAAAAGCTCTGGATCCCTCCCACACTTCAACCGTGACTGCTGATTGGTCAACCCTGAGAAGAGAAAGTCTGCAGTCTGAGTTGAAAATCTTCAGTACTTAGAGGCTTCATAAGATCAGTAGCCAGCCTTTCAGCTGTTTTCTGGCAGATAAGACCCCTTTATGGTAAGTACCCCTTCCGCACTATATATAGTTATTTTTAATGTGCCTGGTGTATATATTACAGAAAATCATATTTTTAATTTTATCTGTATTTATGGCTTGGTCCCTTTAAGAAACATGGTATTTCTTAACTACAGTCTTATTCTGGATGGAAATTATATTTGTAGCTTTGTCTAGTGTGCAGGTCTGATATAATGTAGAATCGTGCTACTTACGTAAACTTTTCTAATTATCTGTAAAAGTTTAAATGTGGGACAGTGTTTTATTTGGGCAGGGATGACAACATGGCAATGAGTGCTTATAGCTTGTGTTCACACTGTGAGAATTTACCTGCCGTTTATTTCTGTCATATTCATTTTAGTTTTCAGGGATTTCTAACTGGATGTTAGTGTACTGTATGTATATTTATAGGCCATGCAGTGCTTGTGTTTATGCCGTGACAACTTACCTGCCATTTAATTCTGTCAAAATAATTTTCATTTTAAAGGCTTTCTGACAGGACTTTAGCATACTGCTTGTGTATTACATTATTTTGGGAACCTCATACAAAGGAGTAAGTTTAAGTGTGCTGCTTGACAACATACCTTCTGACTGACTCTTTCCAGTGATCCTAGCCACATCTGATGCATCCTCCTCAGAAACAAGATGTATACTTATCCTGCTGTTGCTGGTCTGATTTTTGCAGTTCCTAGAAAGAAAAATAATTTACCTGAGAACCCTTGTCAATTACACAGGGTAAGTCTGCACCTCAGGCAATAGTGGTTGAACATGCAGTGGCCATCGGTTGCTCCTCATACCACTTACTTACCTCTCTGGCTTCCTCTAGTATAGTCCCTTGGCCACCATGATCCGGGGATCAGCCACATCCTCTATAGCTGTTGCAGTGTTCAGGACCAGGCATGGAAGAACTAATTTTTCTTGGACACAAAGTTTCACAAGGAGATACTGCTGAATGCATCTGGAGGGGGGGGGGGTGAGAGCTCTTGTTGGTGCACAGATTCATCTCCTAGTCAGTCACAATAAATACGTATTAAGAACAAACAAAAATTTGAACCGCTGTGGTGGCAAAGAGGGATAAAGAGCTGACTATGGATTAGTATCTTGGACAGCTTATGTAGTGGCAGGAAAGGGATGGGTATGCCCATCCTAGGTAGGTGAGCACACACTGATACACTCCTTAATAGAAGGTGTGATCCAAAGAGGGGAATTGTCTTTGACATCATTTATGAGTGTGGGGGACAGGGAAGGGTGAGGGTAGGGCATACACAAAAAAATCCCTCCCGGACAAAAGCACAAACAAGCTGAGTTTCCAGGAGACCCTTAGGATCCATGACCAGTTGCAGTAAAGCTGGAGTAAGTCCAGGGGTGGTAGGAAAATAGCTGGTAGACCTGGCATAGACATGGGGCACCTGAGGCCAGGCCCATAACAATGAGATCTCAGGGGTGCAAGGAGACCAAAAAAAAGAAAAAGTTAAACATTGCTTACTTGAAGAAATGATATCTAATAGAAGCAATAATGTTCCTACCTTAACTAAGAACCAATTACAGTCAGTCCTGGTATATAGCATTCAGTACTTCTTAAGCATTTCAGTCAAAAAAAAATTACCCAAGAAAGACAAGTCAGATGAGTCTGACATACACATAGAAAAGACTTCCATCTCCTACAGATTCTGGAGCCCAGTTCTCTAATGATGAGGAAAACTAACCCTCACAATGTCCTTTTTCTAATTGTTACCAGAATAAATGAAGTATTTTTATGAGAATGTACGGAGGCTCCCACTACTTCGTGGGGATTTTACATTTTTTGCAAGTGATTTTGCCTCACTCTGCTCCTTGTCCTCCTCTACTGCCAGCCTTAGAGGATGTATATTCTACTGTCTGTAACAATAAGTCTCAAGCTTCAGTCCCCCATATAAGCAGATAGGCTGTTGATATCTTCCAAGCATTCCCTGTGGAGGTAGAAGGGAATGTTTTCAGATAAATCCACTAAGAAAACTTTTGCTAATGGCATAGAGAATTCTTTTCTGTCAGTTACATATGTGGGAATTTGTCCTTTTTTGTACAGAAAGTCTGAGTGATCTATTTACTACTCCTCCCCCTGAAGAGAGTGCCTATCTTATTTTTGTTTTTCTTTCTTTTTTTGATGTCTTGAGGACTTATGGGTTTGTATGATTATGCAGATACTATGTCTTGGACCTTTGCTTTTGATACTGTTTAATGAGGTATGTCTGGGCAAAAATTCAGAAGTTTTCTGTTGAAACTGAACTTTTGAATTCAACTTTAGAAAAAGTAGTCTGATGTTGTCAATATTCATTTTATCCTTGACACATGGGTTTGGTTCTGATATCGGAACCGACTTGATCATTGCTACAGCTCGCGCAGGCCAAAAACTCTCTAGCTTTATCCTTACCCACAGTCCTCCTCTCCCAGTTACCTCAGATCTCCTTTACCACTTCTCCAGACAGACGCATTTGCCTCAGCTCTCAAGCTAAATTTATTTTATTAATATTTCTTATTAAAAATCTCTTGTTAAACTTCTTTCTTCTTATCATTATACTTTTTCGCACTTTAGTGTACTTTTGCTGTCTTTTTGATCCCTTCTCATACACTTATGTGTAATCTTACTATCATTGTTGACAGCTCCCCCTTTCCTTGAGCATTCTTTCTACCCCCATACACTTTGGTGTAGCTAAAACTATCATTGTTGATAGTTCCCTCCCTTCCCCTTTCTCCCTTCTTGTTCCCTTTAAAAATAATAATAATAATAATAATAAAATAAGATTTCTAGTTCTGGTTTTTACTTCTTTTCTATAGAAGTTTACTATCATTATGGCTGACAAACCTAAAGGGCCCACTGGTTTTAAAATATGCTAAAAGTGTGGCCATAAAATTCCCCTTTCAGATCTATTATGTGTGTGATTAAGTGCTGTACATCTTTAAGAGGACTGTAGCATTTGCCACAGCTTTAGCCACATAGCTCTTGCCAAGAGGAAGAATAAATTAATTTTGAAGGGCTTAATTCCGTCAACTTTTAGGGAAGCCATATCTCCTGCAAAGAGTAACTACAATGGAAGACACTGTCTACACGGCAGAGCTGGTCTACAGAATCGAGGCTTCAGGGACTCCTTCTCAGATAAGCCTCTTCTGCATTTCTGCAAGGAAGCGTGATTGGGGAAATGCTTATACTTGCATCAAAGTACCTGGCAAAATATAACAACAGATTCTTGGGTGCAATGGATCATATCCAGAGGTTATACCATATCCTTTCCAACCCTCCCCCATTTGCAAGCAAATCCCCAATGTTTCACTCAGTCAGAGGGAGCCAGCAATTCTAGAAATTCAAAAGCTGCTAGACAAAAGAGTTATCTTGGAATCCTACCAGACCAGAGAGGATCCGAAATTTACTCAAGATTCTTTTTAGTGCCAAAAAAGACGGGACTGGAGACCAATTTTGAATCTCAGCATGTTGAGCAAATCAGTTCAGCAAATGAAATTCTGGATAGTCACAGTAGGGTCCATTTTCTGTTTTGGGGAAAGGATGACTGGATGTGCTCAACAGATCTTCAGGATGCATATTACCACATAAAAATGGACAAACTCTCCAAATGATTACTTCACTTCCAGCTGGGAGCCAGTCATTATCAATTCAGAATGCTTCCATTTGGCCTCATCACAGCCCCCAGGATATTCACCAAATGTATGGCAGTAGTAGCAGCTCCCTTGAGACTGCAGGGATTCTGGTTGTTTCTGTACTTGGATGACTGGCTCACTACCACTCTGACCAGGCATCGATTAATACAGGCAAGGGATTACATTCTCAAGACCTGTGCATACCTAGGAATAATGGTAAATCACAAAAAGTCTCAACCGACTCCAGCTCAGAACTTCAAGATTATAGGGACAGTACTGAATATGACATCAACTGTAGCATCCCTTCCTCCAGTGAGACTTCAAAAAATTATAACTCAGATTTAGAAGATAATCCACAGGAAAAAGGTACCTGTTCGACTAATCTTACAGGCTCTAGGTTTGATGGTGGCAACAATAACTCTAGTTCCCCTAGTCAGATTTCACATGAGAATTCTATAATGTCTACTGGTATCTCAAAGGTCCATGCTATACCAACCAATGTTGGACCAGATTCTGATCACCAATCATTGCAGGAAGGATTTAGCTTGGTGAATTCATTCCAAAGAATATCTCCTGGGCTGCCCCTTTGTCCTTCCAGAGCCCAAGGCCATAGTGACCACGGACACCTTCCAGATGTGGTGGGGGGACATCTTCTGAGCAAGACTGTCCACGGCACTTGGTTCCCCTTAGAGACCAACTTGCATATCAGTGTTCTGGAACTAAGAGCAGTGCTTTTAGCATTGCAAGCCTTTCAATCAGCTCTTCCTCTGGGAACAATTGCAATCCAAACAGACAATATGTCAGTAGTTTGGTCTATCAACAAACAGGGAGGAAGCAAGTCTTACCCCCTTTGTCAAGAAGCACTCTAGAGTGTGGCAATTAACAATCTCTTCCAACTGCTTTCTGATAGCAATGCACATTCTGGTGGGCTCCAGTGTAATAGCAGACTGGCTCACTGACAGAACCCACCTAGTCAAAATAGGGGAAGCCACCTTAAGTAGTAGGCCCGTAACAAGTGGTGTACCCCAGGGATCAGTCTTGGAGGCCTATGCTGTTTGAGATATACTTCTCGGAGGTGCATGCCAAATCTAGTGGGCTATGGTTGACCAAGGTTGCAGATGACTGCAAGCTGGGTGCTGTCATTAATTCCCCTAGTGATGTGGACATCCTCCAAGAAGGTCTCACCCAAACAAATGACTGGTGCCAGAAAAATGGTCTCAAACTGAATGCCAAAAAATGGATCATCATCATCATCCCTTTTGGGGATAGTGACTTCCCAACAAATGATCACATTGATTATAAGGTCCTAATCATGCAATCAGTTATGAGGGACTTGGGCACCCAAGCTGATAGCAAACTGACTTTTGACCACCATATTGCCTCCATTGTACTGGAAGCTTTCTACATGGCCCACCTCATTAGTAAGAGTATCTCATCCAGGGACAAGTTGGACATAACATCCCTGTATTCTTCCCTTATAAGACCCATTACTGAGTACAATGCCCGTTTTGGCATGTACCTCACAAAGCACATGCAGCAGCTGTTGAGACCACAGAGTTTGCTCACCCTGAGAATCCAGGGCCTCAAACATCTACCCTACAAATATAGGCTAGAAGCCCTGTCCCTCTACTCAGTTTCCTACGGACTCCTCAGAGGTGACCTCTGTCTGGCATACAAAGCAATCTCAGACCCCGTCTTGATGGGACTGCTGGATATCCGCAAGTGAAGCTCCACTCATGTAATCCATACGCGCGACCTCAACCTGATCTGTGACATCAGTAGGACTTGTTGGCAGGACAGATTTGTGTCCCGGAGCCTCCGTCTCTTGTGGAATAGACTCCCTCTCCACATAAAGCAGAGTACATCATTAACCCTTTTTAAGCACAACCTGGATAACTGGATGGGGAAAAGAAAATACACCCCTGGGATTCCACCTGTATCCCTGCTGGACAGTGGCATAGGGTGCTGAATTGTTGGAACATGGGCTAAATTCTTGGCTAGGCTTGTAAGGGCCTCAGGGTCAATAGCCTAGTAACTTCCTATGATCCTATCATGATATGTGATTATATAAGTAATCTGATCTCACATGTATATTGTTTTTACACATTACATTAAAGGAGTACTGCACTTATAGATGCCACTGCAAGGACTGACTTCTGAAATAGTGACTTGCTTGGACAAAATGCATTACTTAATCCATTTGCCAGCCTCAAGTACAATTGGCTCTATGGATGTAATATACTGGTCTTTGATGATGCCTTCAAATATGACCAGTATTACAAAGCAGTTTTGCAGTGTAGGAACAACCCTACAAACACATACACCTTTATCCCTCAATATGCAGCTAGTCCTGTTTATCCAACTGCCCTGTGAGTATGTCAATTTATTTTCTCAGACTTAAGGTGTGGAAACTACAATCAGTGCTTCTAGGTGGTTTTTCAGGTTTCACATACTGCTTGCTTAGAGCTACTGTCACTTGTTTTGTCACTACAAATATGTTGCAATGCCAGCTTTGATAACACGGTAACATTTTAATCTTTCTATTCCTGCAGTGCAGACTAGCAGTATGTAATGCAACCCAAACAAGAGGACTATGCGAGCACCACACCACTTCAGCAGCATTGGCCTTGGAGAACATAAACGTATGCATACAAAATTTCGATGTTGCTGTACAATATGGAAGTACAGCAAGAATGAACATTCAATACCTGTGACCAGCTGTCAACTTTGTCCTGTGTAATAAACAATTCCATGATTACCTGTGACCAGCTGTCTACTTTGCCCTGCATAATAAACAATTCCATGATTACCTGTGACCGGCTGTCTACTTTGCCCTGCGTAATAAACAATTCCATGATTACCTGTGACCGGTTGTCTACTTTGTCCTGTGTAACAAAAAGAAAAATCCATGATTACCTGTGATCAGCTATCTGCTTTGTCCTGTGTAATAAACAATTCCATGATTACCTGTGACCAGCTGTCTATTTTGTCCTGTGTAATAAACAATTCCATGATTACCAGTGACCAGCTGTCTACTTTGTCCTGTGTAATAAACAATTCCATGATTACCTGTGACCAGCTGTCTACTTTGTCCCGTGTAATAAACAATTCCATGATTACCTGTGACCAGCTGTCTGCTTTGTCCTGTGTAATAAACAATTCCATGATTACCTGCGACCAGCTGTCTACTTTGTCCTGTGTAAATAATAAACAATTCCATGATTACTTGTGACCGGCTGTCTACTTTGTCCTGTGTAATACACAATTCCATGATTACCTGTGACTGGCTGTCTACTTTGTCCTGTGTAATAAACAATTCCATGATTACCTGTGACTGGCTGTCTACTTTGTCCTTTGTATTAAGCAATTTCATGATTACCTGGGACCAGCTGTCTACTTTGTCCTGGGTAATAAACAATTCCATGATTACCGGTGACCAGCTGTCTACTCTGTCCTATGTAATAAAAAATTCCATGATTACCTGTGACCAGCTGTCTACTTTGTCCTGTGTAATAAACAATTCCATGATTACCTGTGACCGGCTGTCTGCTTTGTCCTGTGTAATAAACAATTCCATGATTACCTGTGACCAGCTGTCTACTTTGTCCTGTGTAATAAACAATTCCATGACTACCTGTGACTGACTGTCTACTTTGTCCTGTGTAATAAACAATTCCATGATTAACTGTGACCAGTTGTCTACCTTGTCCTGTGTAATAAACAATTCCATGATTACCTGTGACCAGCTGTCTACTTTGTCCTGTGTAATAACAATTCCATGATTACCTGTGACCAGTTGTCTACCTTGTCCTGTGTAATAAACAATTCCATGATTACCTGTGACCAGCTGTCTACTTTGTCCTTTGTAATAAACAATTCCATGATTACCAGTGACCAGCTGTCTACTTTGTCCCGTGTAATAAACAATTCCATGATTACCTGTGACCAGCTGTCTACTTTGTCCTGTATAATAAACAATTCCATGATTAACTGTGACCAGTTGTCTACCTTGTCCTGTGTAATAAACAATTCCATGATTACCTGTGACCAGCTGTCTACTTTGTCTTGTGTAATAAACAATTCCATGACTACCTGTGACCAGCTGTCTACTTTGTCCTGTGTAATACAAACAATTCCATGATTACCTGTGACCAGCTGTCTACTTTGTCCTGTGTAATAAACAATTCCATGATTACCTGTGACCAGCTGTCTACTTTGTCCTGTGCAATAAACAATTCCATGATTACCTGTGACCAGCTGTCTACTTTGTCCTGTATAATAAACAATTCCATGATTACCTGTGACCAGCTGTCTACTTTGTCCTGTGTAATAACAATTCCATGATTACCTGTGGCCAGCTGTCTATTTTGTCCTGTGTAATAAACAATTCCATGATTACCTGTGACCAGCTGTCTACTTTGTCCCGTGTAATAAACAATTCCATGATTACCTGTGACCAGCTGCCTACTTTGTCCCGTGTAATAAACAATTCCATGATTACCTGTGACCAGCTGTCTGCTTTGTCCCGTGTAATAAACAATTCCATGATTACCTGTGACCAGCAGTCTACTTTGTCCTGTATAATAAACAATTCCATGATTACCTGTGACAAGCTGTCTACTTTGTCCTGTGTAATACACAATTCCATGATTACCTGTTACTGGCTGTCTACTTTGTCCTTTGTATTAAGCAATTTCATGATTACCTGTGACCAGCTGTCTACTTTGTCCTGTGTAATAAACAATTCCATGATTACCTGTGACCGGCTGTCTACTTTGTCCTGTGTAATAAACAATTCCATGATTACCTGTGACCGGCTGTCTGCTTTGTCCTGTGTAATAAACAATGCCATGATTACCTGTGACCAGCTGTCTACTTTGTCCTGTGTAATAAAAAATTCCATGATTACCTGTGACCAGCTGTCTACTTTGTCCTGTATAATAAACAATTCCATGATTACCTGTGACAAGCTGTCTACTTTGTCCTGTGTAATACACAATTCCATGATTACCTGTTACTGGCTGTCTACTTTGTCCTTTGTATTAAGCAATTTCATGATTACCTGTGACCAGCTGTCTACTTTGTCCTGTGTAATAAACAATTCCATGATTACCTGTGACCGGCTGTCTGCTTTGTCCTGTGTAATAAACAATTCCATGATTACCTGTGACCGGCTGTCTACTTTGTCCTGTGTAATAAACAATTCCATGATTACCTGTGACCGGCTGTCTACTTTGTCCTGTGTAATAAACAATTCCATAATTATCTGTGACCGGCTGTCTACTTTGTCCTGTGTAATAAACAATTCCATGATTACCTGTGACTGACTGTCTACTTTGTCCTGTGTAATAAACAATTCCATGATTACCTGACTGGCTGTCTATTTTGTCCTGTGTAATAAACAATTCCATGATTAACTGCGACCAGTTGTCTACCTTGTCCTGTGTAATAAACAATTCCATGATTACCTGTGAGCAGCTGCCTACTTTGTCCTGTGTAATAAACAATGCCATGATTACCTGTGACCAGCTGTCTACTTTGTCCCGTGTAATAAACAATTCCATGATTACCTGTGACCAGCTGTCTACTTTGTCCCGTGTAATAAACAATTCCATGATTACCTGTGACCAGCTGTCTACTTTGTCCTGTGTAATAAACAATGCCATGATTACCTGTGACCAGCTGTCTACTTTGTCCCGTGTAATAAACAATTCCATGATTACCTGTGACCAGCTGCCTACTTTGTCCCGTGTAATAAACAATTCCATGATTACCTGTGACCAGCTGTCTGCTTTGTCCCGTGTAATAAACAATGCCATGATTACCTGTGACCAGCTGTCTACTTTGTCCTGTGTAATAAAAAATTCCATGATTACCTGTGACCAGCTGTCTACTTTGTCCTGTGTAATAAACAATTCCATGATTATCTGTGACCGGCTGCCTACTTTGTCCTGTGTAAATAATAAACAATTCCATGATTACTTGTGCCCGGCTGTCTACTTTGTCCTGTGTAATACACAATTCCATGATTACCTGTGACTGGCTGTCTACTTTGTCCTTTGTATTAAGCAATTTCATGATTACCTGTGACCAGCTGTCTACTTTGTCCTGTGTAATAAACAATTCCATGATTACCTGTGACCGGCTGTCTACTTTGTCCTGTGTAATAAACAATTCCATAATTATCTGTGACCCACTGTCTACTTTGTCCTGTGTAATAAACAATTCCATGATTACCTGTGACTGACTGTCTACTTTGTCCTGTGTAATAAACAATTCCATGATTACCTGACTGGCTGTCTATTTTGTCCTGTGTAATAAACAATTCCATGATTAACTGTGACCAGTTGTCTACCTTGTCCTGTGTAATAAACAATTCCATGATTACCTGTGACCAGCTGTCTACTTTGTCCTGTATAATAAACAATTCCATGATTACCTGTGACAAGCTGTCTACTTTGTCCTGTGTAATAAACAATTCCATGATTATCTGTGACCGGCTGTTTACTTTGTCCTGTGTAAATAATAAACAATTCCATGATTACTTGTGACCGGCTGTCTACTTTGTCCTGTGTAATACACAATTCCATGATTACCTGTGACTGGCTGTCTACTTTGTCCTTTGTATTAAGCAATTTCATGATTACCTGTGACCAGCTGTCTACTTTGTCCTGTGTAATAAACAATTCCATGATTACCTGTGACCGGCTGTCTGCTTTGTCCTGCGTAATAAACAATTCCATGATTACCTGTGACCGGCTGTCTACTTTGTCCTGTGTAATAAACAATTCCATGATTACCTGTGACCGGCTAACTGCTTTGTCCTGTGTAATAAACAATTCCATGATTACCTGTGACCGGCTGTCTACTTTGTCCTGCGTAATAAACAATTCCATGATTACCTGTGACCAGCTGTCTACTTTGTCCTGTGTAATAAACAATTCCATAATTATCTGTGACCGGCTGTCTGCTTTGTCCTGTGTAATAAACAATTCCATGATTACCTGACTGGCTGTCTATTTTGTCCTGTGTAATAAACAATTCCATGATTAACTGTGACCAGTTGTCTACCTTGTCCTGTGTAATAAACAATTCCATGATTACCTGTGACCAGCTGTCTACTTTGTCCTGTGTAATAAACAATTCCATGATTACCAGTGACCAGCTGTCTACTTTGTCCTGTGCAATAAACAATTCCATGATTACCTGTGACCAGCTGTCTGCTTTGTCCCGTGTAATAAACAATTCCATGATTACCTGTGACCGGCTGTCTACTTTGTCCTGTGTAATAAACAATTCTATGATTACCTGTGACTGGCTGTCTACTTTGTCCTGTGTAATAAACAATTCCATGATTACCTGTGACTGGCTGTCTATTTTGTTCTGTGTAATAAACAATTACATGATTACCTGTGACCAGCTGTCTACTTTGTCCTGTGTAATAAACAATTCCATGATTACCTGTGACCAGCTGTCTACTTTGTCCTGTGTAATAAACAATTCCATGATTACCTGTGACTGGCTGTCTACTTTGTCCTGTGTAATAAACAATTCCATAGTTTTCTGGCTGTTTAGTTTGCTTTACTTTACTGGCTATATGTAGAGGTTTACTGTCTATTTCTTTGCAAGTATTTCTAGTTGGTGCAGGCTGCATTAATTATTTTATGTAATTATTTATTTTTCCATAGGCAAATGTACAATTACCCAGTACTACCCTATCTACTGGCTTGGAACAGGACACCAAAGGACTCCACTAGCACACCTTACAACTCAAATGCGTAACTCACTAGGGGAAGCATGACAATTAGGCAACTAGTTAACTGCAGTAGCTGCATAGAAGGGCCACACTACGTCAAAAACACATCACTGTTAACTGACAAACCCCTCTTCATGTTTTCCCTTATGTAAAATCAAAGTACAAACATTAAAAATCATTAAAATGCCCCAGCTCTCCTAAGCACCCTATGCCAGCCAAGGTCTAGACAACATTGCCACTCCCACTAGTAGTGCAGCTTGGCCCCAAGAAACTAAAGTTGTCAGGCAAAACCATGTGAGCGAAAAAAAAAAAAAACACAGACCCATAAAACCAGCAATCAGACAATGCCACACAAAGACACCTACTCTTAAGGCTGAAATACAGGTTTAATTAGGATGAAATAAATAGGTTCATAGATTAGTACTAGGCTAACTGCCCTTGTGAACCATTTTAAGCCTAGCCATTTATCTCTTGTGAGACTCAAACGCTGCAGCTTGTGTTTGTAAGGCAAACACCTTAACCATTAGGCCAGCCTCCTACCCCCCTGAAGTAAATAGATTGCACTTATATGGACCAAAACAGTACAGTGAGTTACAAACAACTGAAATTCAATAAGCAAGTGGTGTATATTTTACAAGCAGATAACAAGCATTTATATTTGTTTTTGGAACCGTCTGTGGATTCGGAGAAAACAGATGTTTCCGAATGTCTTTGTCAGCTACACTTCTTTAAAGCACATGTAAATCAGCCTAGAAATGGGCTTGAACTACAAGGAAATATGAAATGAAGCAACAACACGAAAAACTAGCTAGTCACGCTCACCACATGCTCTGTAATATAATATGACTTCTCATCACAACATTTCCCTTACCCAAACTGTCTGCAAAAATGCAAACATTAAAAATAAATTGTATATATTGTATCCGACTCATTGAAAAACATCTTTACTGGTGACAGGGATGGACTTTAAAAGCAGACACACTGTTCGGAGGGCAAGAACAGTTATCCCAAGACACATGCATTTATTGACAAACTGGGTGTAAAACATAACACAGATTATAAATGGCACTGACCATGCCACAATGTCTCCATAACCATAGAACACAGTGGTGATATATGGCCAAACCAAGGCCGGACTCAGCATATACACATACCAGACAGTATATCCCCATCAGCTCCTTTATCATGAACACCTCACACATAGTCCCGAACTGGCCTTCATATATACTGTACCAGCTTACAAAATCTGTATAACAAAGTGTCTTAAGTGCATACATGGATATCAGTACACACTCTAGACATCAGAGTTGCCACAGAAATACCATCGAAGATGAAGACATTTCCCCAGCAGGCCATAATATTTCCAGTTTAGAGAATGACAAAAAAATGGGGTGTAGCTATTTTCTATAAAGCATACGCTAGGTATCCACATGCCCCCATGACCTTTCAACTTTCAGTACCTAAAAAATCATGCTAACCATATTAAAACCAAACCCTCACAAGACAATTGAAATCATGGCTACAGACATACCCCAGGGTAATACTAAAACCGGTTACACACACACACACACACACACCTTTGTTCCACTTTTGTACAGCTATTAGCTTGGAGTACATAGTGTACGGGAGATGGGCAGCAGCAAAAATAGTGATGGAAACAAGGGTGTGTGTGTACATGTGTGAGCGTGTGATTATGATCCCACAAGCCTTTATTTTACACTTGCTTAGCTGTTTAGTGAGTGTAAATTAAGACTAAAGTTAAAAGCTTAGCATGTATAAAACAAAATGGCTAGCTACAGTGGCAGATACAGGAATCTGAAAAAGGGGGTGCGCAGTCTGGTTAGTCAGCTATCAGGGTTGGAGTGACACTGGTGTTTGGGGGGTGTAAACATCATGTGAGGATGCTCTGACATCACGTTTGAAAAGACAGCAAGATACATTCAATTGATAAATGGACAAATGACCTCTAATACAATGTTAATGCTGATAGCTAACACATTAAAAGGTATTTTCTAATAGCTAATACAATTGTAGCACAGTAAACAAGTGTAGTAGACAGGTGGGGTACTTGTAGATAGGCTGTGTTTTACCTCCTTCTGTACTCAGTCAGAGGCAATCATACAATCTTAAGTAACTTCAGGTGTTCAGAGCCGAGGCGTTTACTCATACGTAGGCCAGTATAGACAGGATCCCTACTGCAGATTAGGTGGTGCCACTCTGTAGCTGGGATGTGTGCATGTTGTGGGTTGTTTTGGGTCTATATTAAAAGCCTGAAATGACAAATGCTCAAGTCTATGTACATCGACACATAAAGGTAGATGTACATAAACAGCGAAACATGAAAACCGCAAAATTCAAAATGCCGAACGTGTTTCCTGGTCAGCAGCACAATGGTAGGGATAAGGAAATATATCCCTTTCCCCACTGTAGTGCTGTCTTGGAGCTATTATATTAAGGTGGGGGGTATGGGGGGTGCAGGGGGGCTTGCCCCCCTGCAAAAACGTGTTAAAGTAATTATTTAGTGTAATTTTTTACTTACCCATGTGGCGCGTTCTGATGACGGAACTCGTTCAGCGTTTCAAATTTCACGTTTTTGTGTTTCGCTGTTTATGTACATTGACCTTTATGTGTCGATGTACATAGACTCGAGCATTTGTCGTTTCGGACTTTTACTGTAGACCTGGTTGCCTTGCTTGCTTAGTGGCTATTAAAAGAGTGTGCTGCCGTCTCATTATCACTTTCTTTACATGCAAACTTTTCAGCTCCTTTTGACAAAGGATAAAAGTTATTTAAAGTGACTGTCACATTTTCAGAATAGCTAGGAGTTATATGGTGTTATCCTGTGTGCTGAGAACAGACCCTTCCTTCCTAACCTCAATGCCTACACCTCATTCAGATCCTCTACTTTTAAAGTCCCCAAGGCTAGTGGAGGGTTATCTACATACCTCCAGAACTCCATCATAACTGGGGTTATACAGTGAATTAATGACCCAGAAATGCTCCATGTAGTGTTAATATAAATAAGGTAATCTACTACATACTAGCCCATTACCAACCTCCTTTCATGTCACCAGCAACTTAGGAAACATACCTAAACAAACTGAGGTCACCATATCCCTCAACCTGCAGACATCAAAATTACAGACAAAGGCTCTTGGAAAGCAGATACATCCAACCAAAAATATGAACAGCTAAATTTGTACACCAAACATCATAACTCCTACATCACTATGACTATCAGAAACAAGGTGGAGAAAGGCATCAAAAATGAGTCATACAGGCTGAGTAATTCCAAGGTAGAGGCCTTTGTGTTTTCATATGGAAAGCTGGTGGTGAAATGCAGAAGTCCAGGAAGTTATCAAAAGAAAGAAAGAAGCAGTTCAGGAAAAAGTGGAAGACAGAAAAGATGGACCAGGCTAGGAAGGGATACTGGATGACTAGCAAAGAAGCTAAGAAAGAGGCTACAATAGCAAACACCAGGACATCGGAGGCACTCCACCAGCGTCTGGAAAATGACTCAGTAGGTGGCAGAAAGACACTATATCAGGTTGCAAGACAAAGACAGAAAGATAAAGAAAACTGTCAGACACCCTTCATAAGGGATCCCAGCAAAAACATGCTCACCAGTTCACAGGGCATCAAAGGAAGAGAGAAGGAGTACTTTCAGCACCTTCTGAATGAAGATAATGACACACTGGTGCAGATAAAGGTTGAGACACAGTCGGATAACACTCCTACAATTTCCTGCAGAGAAGTTGTGGTGCTGTGAACAGAGGTTTCCAAAAGAGATGCTGGTAATGTGGATTTCAACTCTCAGCAGAGGCCGTACAGACTATTTCCCAAATGAGGAGGTGAAAAGGAATACAGTGGCACAGAACAAATGATTGTTGGTAACAACAATCACTACAGTAGCTAAGGACATGAAAGCTGTGAAACAACGAGGGCTGAGAATATATCCAGCTCATGTACAGCTGTAGCTGTTTTAGATGGGAAAAGTTAGTGGCAGGACCTGAGCTAAACATCAGAGAAAGAAAGAGATCTGTTATCCAGGTAAAAACTAAAATAGGAAACACTTATATGATTTGGGGCACAGTTATATCTCCTTAGTGTTACACTATGAAGGATGTTACAGCTTTAATACAATTGGGTACATTCATTTTGAGAAGTAACTTTTGAGGCTCTTTCTTGACTAGAGAAGTTACTAACTGACTGAAACAGAAAAAAAAATTCTGTGCTTACAAATACAAATGTACACCTTAAAAATGTTAAATATTACTCAGGCATGATAGGTTTGAAGCCAACCAATGACTCTGCATTTATGTATTGTGCAATGCTCTGTAAGTTCGTTTCTGGTCATAATACTTTGCAAATGTATAAGACATTTCTTCTAACTTTATTTACAGTGGCTATTCAAGACAGTATTATCTGATTAGGCTCAAACTAAATTATAGCTTCCAATCTCAAATAAAAAAAAGACAAGATATCCAGTGTTATTGGGTAAAGGAATAAAATCCCGACTATGACCCGCAACCTGGGTTTCACTAACAGTTTGGACATCTGAGGTTCTAGTAAGTAGAAAATAGGCATCTGCATTCTGGGGAGGATGGAGTGTGCTTTAATGTGCTTCAAAGTTGATTCCTAGCAGGGTCTGGGACACACAGGGGAGCACTGTCCTTACGGTGACAGAGAAAACTGGCTGAACTGCTAAAGAGGTGGGACAATACATGAGCACATCCCACTACATGTCCAGCCCTGGATGCTGTTCAGTGCATGCATGAGATCTGAAGCTACAGCATAGAAAAATCCTCACTGGCAGCAACCTTGTGCTGCCTCAGGTGCCTCAATTTCCTCACCAGCCCTGGCCTTGTGTTGAGAGTTAGTCTGAGGGAGGAAGGACAGACCAGTAAACCTGGATGATGAGCAGAAGCCTTGGAGGTAGCCAATGGTCAGCTACAAGAATTCAAAAAGAGAGTAAAAGAAAAGAAAAATTGACAATCTTGTCACAGGTGGCCAAACAATATGAAATCAATGTACTCTCAAAGCAAGTCAGAGCAAATATTATCATGCACCTTAACAAAAACTCACTTTCTTTTTTCTAAGAATACCAGAACATCAATAGTATGACTTGCCTGAGTATTGGAAAGACATAGGAGTTTGTGAATTGGGCATTTTGCACCACATCATTCATTCAGCATAACCTGAATTTTTTTTTATCTTTACTATTTATGATAGTGGTAATTTGTTTTATTGAGTATTTTATGCCTAAAATCTATTTTAATTGAGCACATATTTATGGTAATAACTGGAATATACACTTAATACCATAACTCCTTAACTTCATCTCATCGAAATGGAGTGTCATTTTTTTAAGAACTGTGATTCGGTGTCCTCAGATGTTATTCTTCTCACCAAATTGTACAAAGTGCCATCATAAAATTATGCCAGGCAGGTAAACGTCTTGAGTATGAAATGAAATCCATCCATATGGTAGACCTCCATCAGGACATTTTGGGATATAAAAATTTAAAAAAATCAGTATAATATATCCATTAGTATTACAGAAAAGATCAATATAACCTTCAGTAACACCCTGAAGACATCCTTAGCTAGTTAAGCTACTCAGACCTCAACTGATAAAAAGTGCAAAATGCTGTTTCCCTAATCATAGCAGCCCTAAATATTCCATGCTTGCTGCATTCCCTACCACATCAAGAAACAATATAATACACACACACACATGCAGACTCAACTCCAAGAGATAAAAGTTGCAGCCTAAACTCTCTTGAACTTATGTGTACCACATAGCATGTTAATCACTGAAACTATTTCATTGTTATTTAACTGTATAGGTATAGATCCCAGATGTACCACCCTTAAAACAAACTACAAAGTACATAAATGCATCTTTGAGGAGCATATATTACATTAGACTGGTCACTGCACGTTAACCTTATCGCTACGCTATCTGTGCATTACACTACACTTTGGGCATACTCAAAGACATTTTTAAAAATGACATTTTTCAGTCCATAGAATCATGCTTAACACTAACGATCCACATAAGAGTATTGTTCCGATGGTACTTCATAGCTAGAAGATGTAACAGGACAATTTATACTGGACACAGTTTTGACATTCTCTCTCTGCACTCCCTTACTCTCAGTTTTCAGTCTCCATTTTGTGTCCAACATCAGTAGCTGTCATATTTTTGGTAGCTCATCTTCTTGTCCGCCTATCCAATCATCAAGATTAGCCTTAACTGTAGCAAAACTGACTTTTAGTGGTAACTTATTCCATAGTTTGGAAATCTGTTCAGTTAGGATCCTCTCTGCAGCAAGTTTTGTGTATCTGTTGGCATAGATCTAGGCCCCTAAAGTAAGTGTTTGTATAGCCGCCGGTTTGGCAAAGAAACTGTGAGTCAAATAGGAGTGAGTCTTTCATGGCTCAAAAAGTGAGGCATGAGTCACATCACAGTAGCCCACAGGCTACTGAGTATAAGAAGAAATGTGTTAATCTACACAACTAAAAGGTTTAAGTCCTAATATTTTTAGTAACTGGTCTTTGAGAACTTTATAGTTGAGCAATATGCTTAGATATATGGGCAAAAGAGTCCATTGTATTCAGTGATGGGTCTGGCAAAGGAACGAATACAGTGGCAGGATGAGTTCTTTTGATTTTGAAGAATATTCCATTGGAAATTAACTGGGACAGATACAAGTACTTCCTGACTGTGTCTGAAATATGATCGCCAAGTGACACAGTTCTCCAAGTAAGTACCCAGGTCTCTTATGATCGTGGCTATCTAAAGAGGAGTACCATTTACCTCTTGTTTTTTTTTTTGCATTTAACTTGAGAATGTTTTCCGTTTACCAGGTATGTACATATTTCAACCATTGCTGAAGCTATTTAATGTCAATGGGTGAGCAGTAACAGTGCCCAGCTAGCAGTCATATACTCATCATACCTTGTTTTAAAAACCTCCACAGGAAAAATGTCTATCTCTTGGCTAGGTCAAGCTGTTTGGAATCGGCTCACTGCAGAAGCAAAGCAGCAAGAAACATTTTAGTTATTTAAAAACAAACTAAAAGAGGAGTTGTTTAAGGACACCAAAAGCTCTTTCTTCCATGGCAAATATTTAGTCCTTACAGGTCACACTGCAGTCTCATTTTTCTTGTAAAGATGCGCTTTTAACAAATGGCCACTGGCTGAATGCTTACTAAACATGTTGCAAGTATCATTAGCATTTATAATTGTGGATGACATACAACCACAATGCTATTGTAGTATGTGCATCTGCGTACTCTTTAGTCTGTGCGTAAGTTCCTGTTTGTGTCTTGCACCATGGTGCCTAGGTCTTGGCTGAAAAGGGTCTGTCAACCAAGTCCATTTAATCAGTTAAAAAGCTGAAATAAATAAATAATATACTAGACTGGGAGTCTGCAAAATGAAATTACAAACTGGAGGTCCATCATTGATACCTGTAATACCTTACTATTTACAATTTTATGTTCAGAGTGCCAGCACTTTTCATAACTTGGGATCTGCCAGATACCCAGTTAAAAAAAACTGCATTGCTGCAAGATTAAATTCAGCACTGTAAACTGTGGCTCAGATTAAATACTGCATACAGTATCCTAACTTGGGTTTGGAAAGATTAAATATTAAATAAAAGAGCAGCCAGAAATACACTTTTCTGGTAGTATAAGATGCCAGCAAATTTCTATAAAAGACCAAACTTCTGCAGTTAACACAGAGCTAGTGAAAACAATGGACTATTCATCTTAATGCAATTTATTTTAAAGGCTGCAGAACAATCGCCAATAATGGAATGTATAGTTGTCAAGTATGTACAGGCTGCATTTGGAAAGACATAACCCGTTTATAAAGTAATGGGCCTGCAATAAGAGGTCATAAAGTGGTCATTTTGCGAAGAAATACAGCAAAATTTAAAAACCTCTGACAGTTATAGAGTTTGGGAGTCTGACATTGCAGACCCATCACTGTCATGACACTGTCCTGCTGAGTATGGGGTAATAAGAAATTAAAAAGTCGAGCAATTACTACTGGGATATATAGTAACAAACGTGAATCCTAATGAAATTGCACAATTCTTATCCAAGCAAACACTCTCAAGGTGGCAAACTTAGAAATGTCATTTAAGTAAAACAATGTAACAGTACAAAGGACCATACCACTCAATTGTCCAGATTTTTGCCTCATATTTTTGGTCTGTTTCTTTTAAATAATGTGGTTTCCTGACAAATCCAATGCCTACCAGCCTGGGATGACATGCTCGACAAGCCACGATGCTTCGCTAGGGACGGCTTGCACCTGTCACCCCTGGGCTTTCGGATATTGGCAAAAGCTCTTGCTACCCCCATAGTGCCTTTTTTAGGCAAGGCTCAAAAGACAAACCTACCTCCATAGCTATCACAAGGGATAAGAAACTAAGAGTAATGCTACTCAACGCCAGAAGTCTAAACCTCAAGATGCACGCACTCGAAACTCTCCTTAGCATGGAGAACATCGATATCTGTGCAGTAACAGAAACCTGGTTCAAGGCTCCCGAGAGCACCCCAGCACTACCAGGTTATACCTCATACCATGCTTTTCGGCCCCAAAACTTGGACCGAACCACAAAAGGAGGGGGAGTACCAATATTCGTCAAAGATACCCACACCTCCAGGTTGGTGGCACAGCACGAAGCATCAGAGACTATCCATGTGCAACTAACAGTGGGTAAAACTACCTTCCAGTTTATAGCCTGCTACAGACCACCCTCCCAAACCCAGGAACCCCACTCAGCCTTCCTGAAAACACTGGAAAATATGAAGGTCTCTCCAAACACCATTATATTGGGTGACTTGAACTACCCAAACATAGACTGGGAGCATTACTCTAGCTCCAACACCCTAGCCCAAAGGTTCCTAGAATTTATAAACTCAAATGCTATGGAACAACTTGTTACCACTCCCACAAGAGGGGAAAACATACTGGACCTGATCACCACCAACATGGGGACTTTATGCTCCAGACCAGAAGTGTATCCCTCACTAGTAAGATCAGACCATAAACTAATCTCACTGGATATTCACATCCCGACCCCACCCCCTGCCCAGAAAACCACAGTGAAAAACTTCTCTAAAGCAAATTTCACACTCCTCAAAACCGAAGTGGAATCCTGCAAAGCCCCCGGGCCTGTGGAAAATACGGCCCAGACCGCAGAATCCTTTATAAATGCATTCTATGAACACCTTCAGGAATGCATGGATCATGCAATCCCAAATAAAACCAAGACCCAATCCTCCAAAGGCAGATGTCCTGTGTGGTGGACCCCAGTCATAAACAAACTATACAATAGAAGGAGGAAGCTACTACATGATAGAGCAAAATCCCAAAAAGGGAAGGCATCTCTGATCAGTATTAGCAAAAAACTACGGGCACTCATAAAATCGTCTAAGGTTAGCTTCGAGAGAAAAATTGCACAGGACACTAAGGATAATCACAAGGCTTTCTTTAGTTATGTTAGTAACCTGGGTGCGAATTCCCAGATATGCTCAGAATTAGTCCAAAATGACAAAAAATACACCGAACCCACAGACATTGCCAACATGCTAGCTGACAGGTTCAACGCAAACTTCTTCCCCCCCCACCAAAAGGGCAAATATCTATCCCAGCAGAGTGCTGCCCCCCTGACATCTGAGATGCTCAGGTAAGAGCCACCCTCTCCAAAGCAAAAAACACAGCATCAATGGGACCAGACGGTGTCCCGGGCTGCGTCCTACATGAACTCCAAGAAGAGCTAAACCCAAACATAAAACTACTGTTCAATCTCAGCCTTACTACAGGATATGTACCCAAAGAGTGGCGTACAGCAACAGTGGTCCCTCTCCACAAAGGTGGTGCCTCAACGGATCCTGGAAACTATCGCCCCATAAGCCTGACTAGCTTGGTCTGCAAAGCTATGGAAAGGATCATCATGGACCTGATAAATAAAGATATTGGGGACCTACAGACACTGGATCCTACCCAGTTCGGCTTTGTTAAGGGCAGATCCTGCCTCTTAAACCTGGTTGACTTCTTTGAAACAGTCACCAAGGCCATTGACGAGGGGAAGATGGTCCACACAGCCTACCTGGACCTCGCAAAAGCCTTCGATACAATACCCCACTCGGGCATTATAGATAAGCTCACCAGCTTAAATATAAACCCCTATGTCACTATGTCACTAGATGGGTTGCAAACTGGCTCAAGGACAGAACCCACATGGTTAGTATTGCTGGAGCCATGTCAGACTCCAAACCAGTTACAAGTGGCATCCCACAAGGCTCAGTCCTGGGACCTCTCTTGTTCGGTATATATTTCTCGGAGGTACAGGCCAACATGGAAGGACTGTGGCTGACCAAGTTTGCAGATGACTGCAAACTGGGCACCATAATCAACTCTCCAGCCGACACAAGCATCCTCCAAAAGGGCCTCATAGAAACGGACAACTGGTGCCAGAGCCATGGCCTCAAGCTAAACGCCACAAAGTGTATAGTCATCCCCTTTGGCAAAAACAAAGTGCCCACAAATTACCACATAGGTGGTAATCCATTAAGTACAGAAGAAGTAATTAGGGACCTGGGGACCCAAGTTGATAGCAAACTCTCATTTGACAACCACGTGGCCAAGGTGGTTAGAAAAACATTTTATATAGCCCACCTAATCATGAAGGGATTCACATCTAGATCAGGGGAGGTCATCGTGCCTCTTTACTCATCAGGCCCATAATTGAGTACAATGCCCCTTATGGGATGTACCTTACCAGACACCTGCAGCAACTGGAAAGACCCCAAAAGTACCTCACCGAGAGGATCAAAGGGCTCAAACAGATGCCATATGCTGCCCAGTTAAAGAAACTCCAGCTCTACTCAGTGGCATACTGCCTGCTCAGAGGCGATCTGTGCCTGACGTATAAAGCCATGTCCAACCCAGAATTAATGGACATGCTGCACCTCAGAAAATCCAAATCCCATCGAGCCATGCACTCGAGAGACTTGAACCTCAGCACTGAAATAAATAGGACATGCTGGAGGGACAGATTCATAACCCAGAGGCTCCCTTCACTCTGGAATAAAATCCCAGTCCAGGTTAGGCAGAGTCCCTCATTGACTCTCTTCAAGAGGAATCTTGATGAGTGGGAGATTGTAGGTTTACCCCGGGTATCACTTCTGTGTCACTGTTAGACAGAGGCACAGTATGCTAACCTCGAAAAAGGGCATAGCAAAATTAATTTAAAATGGGTGGTGAAAACCAAACACACTCTGGCTAGGCTTATAAATGCCCTAGGGCAGATAGCCTAGTATGAACCTATGAACCTATGAAATAAATTGAGGATTGACATCACTAAATAAAGACATTCAGCTGAGTTTCATACTTCATACACTTCACAAAAATGTATGCTAGCATAAATCCTGTTATTCTAGCAACTTTCTAAGGCTACAAGAACAATATTTAAAATTTGTCCCTATTTTTAGGCCTTTTCCTCCCCCCATTAATTTAGGTTGTATCCAGACTTTGTGTGCAAAACCAAGGGTGTAGCAAGCAAATTCCAATTTGTACTCACAAGACCTTAGTGCGACCCTGCCTTGGACACCTGGCAGTTAAAAATTGACACATTTCTCAAAATGTTGCCCCAGGCACTAAATAAATGTAAGTAACTCTTACAGCTATTTAGACAATTGCAGACATAATGTGATCTGAAAAAAGCCATGCTGATATGATGCTCACAAAAAAAATGTACTCAAATGTATTCAGTCGGGTATAAAGAGTGTGCCTGGCTACACCCTTGTGCAAAGAAGGTGAGAGGCATGCAGAGGATGCTGAATCGAAAACGGACAGACATTACGTTTTCGAATAGGGCTATACTTTTTACCTCACATGTACAGTGCAGCACAGTTACCTGTAGAAACCATACATTATACCAAAGTTCAACAGTTTTATAACAGAATCCATGTCACGTAGTAACTCTACAAATTTAAAAGAGCACTAGAAAGATTCAGTACATACAAAGGTCACACAAACCACAGTTCCTGCCTTTCTGACAATAAATTAAAATGAAAGTGCAGCCTTTACTCCTATTTGAATAAAGTAAAACACAACAAATTAATAAAACATCTATCATGCCTTGCTATTACTTTCTGAAGGAAAACAGACCCTCTATCTTATAATGAACTTTCGTATGACCAACAATGTTAGGGTACACTTCAATTACATAACTGTCCCCGATCGGAAAGCTAGGCAGCCACATTTACTTGTAGAAATCATAAATTATACCACGTTCAACAGTTTTATAACAGAATCCACGTCACGTAGTGACTACACAAATTCAAAAGAGCACTAGAAAGTGTCAGTATGTGCAAAGGTCACACAAACTACAGTTCCTGTCTTTCTGCCAATAAACTAAAATGAAAGTGCAGCTTTTACTCCTGTTTTAATAAAGTGAAACACGACATGAAACATCTATCAAGCCTTGCTGTTATTTCCTGAAGTAAGACAGACCCTATATCTTATACTGAACTTTCGTACGACCAACAATTTTAGGGTACACTTCAAATACGTAACTCCATCCAGATTGGAAAGCTATACAAACACATTTAGTCAAAGCGCTCAACATCCATGTGCACCAAAAAGGGTTGCGGGTACACGCAAGCAATGATTACAGTCTTACAGTGAAGAAATTAACAAAAAAAAAAAAAACAACCATAGCATGGGATTAGGAATTCCACTAGCATTTTCCACTCCTCTATGAGCTTGATGATGGTTCACTTACACATTACACTTAGAAGTGTATGAGTGTACACAGTTTAATGCTTACTATGAAGAAAGTTGAAACTGATAAAAAACTCACCATAGCACGTCATTTATATTAGGAATTTCACTAGTACTTCTTTCCACCACTCTGCCATCGTGATGACAGTTAATAAATGAAGAAAACTTAAGTTACAACAAGGAAAACTAACCAACACAGAATGATAATAACTACGTCAAACAAAATGCTTTCAGATAAGCTAGAGTGTCAGGAAGCTGCCAGCTTGACTCTAACGGGTTGATTTAACTTTTTTCTCTACCGATGACCGTTGATATGCACGTGGTACACACCATGAGAGGGGGGGTGCGTTAAGCTGTATATCTTTTTTTCCACCTTTGTTTTATTATGGCATGTGTAAAGGAGACAGTGATGTTATGTTCAATGTAGTATATGAAACTGCAAGAGGGAGAGGAACAGGAGAGGGCAGGAACAGCCATAAAGGAAATTGGTTGCTACTGGCAACCAAGACCACGTGCACCAGCTCAGAAATAAATGCTGCAGCAAAGGCAAAAAGCAGTACTAAAAGTAAAGCAGTAAACAGCCAGACAGAAGCTTAGTAGTTTGATAAAGTCCACATGTGTACACACAGCAATTATGTACAGTTTTTGGATGCATGTGTGAACTTACTGAATATAGTCACCAGAGAAAAGCAGGGATTATTATATCTAACATATATCCAGGATTATTGCAGCTAATCAACATAGTATTTCCTTTACTTTACCATGCATTTAGAAAAAAAAAGTATGACACTCACCTATTAATAAACCACGAGAGAAGCTGCTGTATAGAGAGAGAGAGAGAGAGAGAGAGAGAGAGAGAGAGAGACTCGCACAAGATGTTCCAATCGGAAAACCCAGCGTACTGGAAACAAAACCAGTAAAAAGAACTTCCCTACCTTCTGCACCTGTATTTGAGCACTCAAACGGTGGGAGAAGAACAAGGGAGCTGTGAGATCATAGAATGGGTGGGTTTCATTGTTTTAATTAGAAATAGAGGCCGGCCATGGTGATGTCACGTTGGGAGAGGGAACTGGTGAGAAAAGTTACCTGCGCTGCGTGGCAGCGATGACGTAAGTAATTTGGTGACTCCAGCAAGCTTTAATAAAATGCGAGAAAATCTTTGTGAAGGTGAAACCTTCACAGTATGCTAAGGTAGGCTTCTATTAGAGAAGTAAGGTGAATTAGATTTATTTTAAACAGTCCATTGTTGTTCCTTTATAGATGGAACTGTAAATAGGAAGCAAAAGGGCCAAGAAGTTGAGGAATGCATTATAGAAACCCGTTGTACTCCTTTAACGCTACGCTGATGACTGGCATTTTGATGTGGTTGAGTGGATAGGAACTTCATATAATGATGTTCACTGCTGGGAGTTGTGAGGACTGCAAATTTTATTTATTTATTTTGTTTTTTTGTTTTGTTTTGTTTTTCTTTAATGAATATGTGTTTTGATTTAAGATCATGCATTGCACATTAACTATATAAATTTACAGTAATAAAATGGCTGGCAACACCAGCTATACAGAAGCTGAGAAACTGGGAATGCAGAATACAATAGTTGTGTCTCATACTGAAAAAAAACTTGCTTCATATAGGCAAGCCTTTCAGAAACGATAGACAAGAGGAGGTAAGAATAGCCTTTAAGATTGCATGTAAGGTTATAATATCATTTTACTTTGCTTACTTATACAGTATTTCTGTTAGCCTTGGGGTCACTTCATTAAAACTCTGCATCGTATTCCACTTACCAACATCATCAGGCAAACAGCTGTGCAAACACTAGGTGTGGTAAGACGGTAGCTCTACTACTTGTCAAGATGAAACAAATATACGTTTTTGTTGTATATTTACTTAATTAAACTTTAATGTAACATTGTTATTGAACTGCAAACTGAATGTAAATAAGCTTCCTTGTTGCAATGTGGGCTGTAAATAAGAAGCCAGACATGTTATATTAAGGTTAAAAGTCATATGATGTAATATGTAGTCACAATATTAGCATCCTCCATTTTGTAAATGCATAAGTTCCACGTGGCAGATCCTCTATTTTGTGTTATGTAACCATATAAGGAGTTGCAGTGATACAAACATGTATATCAGGTGATCAGGCTGAAGCAGCAGTTTTACCATACAAGGAAATGGAGTGCAGCAAGCAAAGGAATTTGTCATATCCACGCCTGGTGAAGATATAAATACAGGGACTTTCCAGGGAGGAAAGAGAAGCTCACCATCTTTGAAACAGTGTGCTGCATTAGGGTGTGGTTAGCACCAAAATGTCAACATCTGGACTGAATAACCATGAACTATTTGAGCTGAATAGCCAGATACTGTATGGTGGGCTGAGTAGTCTCTGCAGTAGTAATTCTAGTGAATGCTTAAAGTTGTAACATTTCTGCAGGGTCTGATGCTTTTGGTCAAAATAAAAATGTACAAAAGTGAAATAACTGTGACAAAGATGAACACATTCCATCAGATCAAAAGTAAAAGAGGTTGGATAGTTTAAATGAATTTTTTCTTAAAGTTTGTCAATCTGATGATGAAAACTTCAATAAACACACAGGTCAGGACTAGATACAGGCATTGAAAATTCATTTTAAAGGCATACATACAGAACTAAAAATAGCCCAAAGTAATATTCAGAGTTAAGAATCTGCATTGCAGCAGTCACAAAAGCAATTGTGTTTAGCTGAACAAGTACGGCTGCTAGCAGAAGAAAAGTTTAGTGATTTACAGATTCATCTACATTCCGATCTTCAAGAAAAACAGAAAGTAGAGATTCAGTTGCAAGCTTACAAACAGTCGACTTATGATCACTCAACTTTAGGACAAGTTGTGCAACAGACTGCAGCTGTTACTAAAGCAAAAGAATTGCATCACCAATCTAAATGACTAAAGTTATGCGTCAGTGGCCATAAAAAGGTACTTTTTCCTGTAAGGTTGTTTTTGAAGACTGGGTGGAAAGTGTAGGAAAAGGTACTTGGACAGCAGAGTTAGAACTTTGTTCAAAT